>NC_088691.1:83570563-83833063 GCF_028017835.1 Emys orbicularis | reverse complement strand
GGAAGAAGAGTTTATTTCACTAACAGATAAGATGGGGAAAAAGAAAGCAAGTCCCCAATAGGACCGATAGGAACTATACCTCCATTTTAACACTAATATTCATCACTTCATAATGAAAATAAAAACTTTGCATTTTCTAAATCTTAACTAACTCTTGGAGGAAAGGAGGGTTTTTTTCTGAAAAAAATGAAGCAAATTTAAAAAAAAATTCAGTTTAGGTGATTTTAAAAGGACTGTATGGAATTTTAGTGAAGCATTTAATATTTTTATGTCCCTGTATTTTGAAAAATGAGTCAAATTATACTTCCACAATTACTTGGTAAATAATCTCAAGCATATTCTTGTGCTGAGGCTACTTTGAAGACAAAATAAAGATCCCCAGCCCACATACACACAAATTCAAAATTAGCATTTTTCAAAAACTAGGAAAAAGTTCTCAAAATTGAAGCTGACAGAAAAAACATGTCCAGTCTTCAGATTTGGACATGTGTGTATATTTTAATCAAGAATAATTATTTACATACATGGTAGTGTGGCATGATGTTAAGTGTTTTATCAGCATGAGTTTAGGATGGCTACATTCTTCAAGAGCGAGAGTATGCTATGAAGACGATCCCTAAAATGATTATTCATATGCCACATATGAGAGAAAAATTACTTTAGAAACCTTTCACATTTTTGAAATATTTTTATATAAGAAAAAATTTATTTCCCCTATATCTAAAACTGAATTTTAGGGTTTATACACAATAATTTTAGACTCTATTTTTAATCAAGGACAGTTTTTCCCCCCCTTTTACTGCTACTTGCCTCAGACTAGCAATACAAGTGTGAGGGTATTTTTTGTCTAGACATAACAGTACTGCCCTCAGTTGCATGCACACACCAACCACTGACTTTAATGGGAGCTATGCAAACAGATTCAAGGGCAGAATTTAGTCCATTAACTATTACGTAGCATGTGTCTACATAAATACTTATGTGTGACACAATCTATATAGTAGAAATTAACTGGAATATTTTCAGAATTAAAAGACACATAAGAATTACTGTTTAGAGTAAACTGTAATTTAAGACAATTTTATAAAGGGATCACACCTGAGCATTGTCTGAATCTGTTCAACCTTCTTACAAACCAAAATCAAAAAAGTCGTCTTCTGTTAATTTAAAAAAAAAAAAAAAAGTAACATCATAATCCTGTAAGGAAGATGTTAACAGTGCACGTATTTTTACACCAACCTCTCCAACAAGAATCACTTCTATAACATACCTGTTATGTTGTAACCAAAAAAAAAAAAAAATCTTAAGAAAAAGAACTAGTAAGTGAATTAAGCAAGTTGAAGACTTTAGTATTTACTGTATCAAATAGCAAACTAAACTTTTTAAATAACTTATGTAAGCAAACTACCTGGTATGTAAAAATTCATAAGCTGTATGCAGAATAAGTGAGAGTCATGAATGATAGGGATTTACAAGGAAATAAATACCTCAGATGGTTTTTGTGACATCATAAACCACAAGAGCAAAGTTTAAATGGGTTAGGATATCATCAGAACCACACAGCGCCCAATTTTCTTCATCAGTTTGGACATTTTTTGGTTACCTAGAAATATTTCTAAAAATGCATAGATTCATACTCATTTCCCACCTCAACTTGACTTTCTATGCTACTGTTTCCTTCCCCATAAAAGCACATTGCTCCAAATGCTCCTTCATACCACCCCAAAATATCCTGATCTTGCTCAAGCTTTCCTGATGAGGTCTCCTATTTTGCTGTTCTAAACTTGTGTCCCTGATCAGATATTCTCATACTTTTCATTCTCATGTCTAGAGATTTTTGTCAAGTTCTAGTTGCCTCTCACCAGTATTCACATAGCATAAACCTGAAATAGCACTTTTAGCTTTTATTTTACATATGTATAAAGCACTTTTCATCCTGAAGAGACTTTACAAACTTTACCTGAAATACAGTGCTACACAGGGGTCTACTATTGAAATCCAGCTGAATTTAGGGTATAATATTAATAGATTCATAGATATGAAGGCCAGAAGACCACTGTGATCACCCAATTTGACCTCCCCTATAGCACACGCCACAGAACTTCCCCAAAATTATTTAGAAAGCATCCAATCTTGATTTAAAAATTGTCAGTGATGGAGAATCCAACACAACCTTTGGTAACTTGTTTCATTGGTTAGTTACTCTCGCCATTAAAAATGTACACCTTATATCTAGTCTGAATTTGTCTAGTTTCAACTTCCAGCCATAGTATTGTATTATACTTTTCTCTGCTAGGTTGAAGAGCTCTTTTTAAATATTTGTTCCCCATGTAGATATTTATAGACCGTAATCTAATCATCCCTTGACCTTCTCTTTGTTAAAATAAATAAATTGAGATCCTTGACCCTGTCACTATAAGGTATGTTTTCTAATCCTTTAATCATCCTGTAAGAATGGCTACACCATTTGCTCCTAAATGGATACCTTTACATTTAGCTGTATTAACATGCATATTGCTTGCTTGGGCCCAGTTTATCAAGCAATCCAGATCAGTGACCCTTTCCTCTTCATTATTTACCTCTACCCCCAATTTTTGTGTCATCTGAAAATTCTAACAGTGCTGATTTTTTGTTTTCTTCCAGATCATTGATAAAAATGGTAAATAGCACAGGGCCAAAAACCAATCCCTGCAGAATCTCACTGGAAAAACACTTGTTGATGATTCCCTGTTTACAATTACATTTTGAGATCGGTCAGTCAGCCAGCTTTTAATTCAGCCATGTGTGCCATGTTAATTTGATATCATTCAAATTTCCTAATTGAAATGTTGTGCTGTACCAAGTCAAATGACTTACAAAAAATTATTACATCAACACTATTACCCTTATCAAACTTGCAATCTAATAAAAAAAAAATCAAGTTAGTTTAACAGGATCTGTTTTCCATAAACCCATATTGATTTTCACTAATTACATTATCCTCCTTTAATTTTTTATTAATCAAGTCCCATATCAGCTGCTCTATTATCTTGCCAAGGATCAATGTCAAACTAACGGGATGACTCTGGTAATCATAGGCCTGTTTACCCTTTTTAAAAAGTGGCAAAACGTTGGCTTTCTTTCAGTCTTCTGGAGCTTCCCCAGTGCCCCAAGACTTATTGAAAATGAACATTAATGGTTCGGTGAGTCTCTCAGACAGCTCTTTTAAAACTCTTAATGCAAGTTATCTGGACCTGCTGATTTTAAAATGTTTAACTTTAGTACCTGCTATTCAGCATCCTCCTGAGAGACTAGTGGAATGGAAAGAGTGGTATCATCACCATATGATCAAACTACATAAGCTGTTTTTCTCCCTGAGTACAGAATAGAAATATACAGTGGACACTTCTGCCTTTTTTGGATTATTATTGATAATTCTACCAGTCCATTGTCAGGATTCTTTTTGTTCCTAACACACTTAAGAAACTCCTCCTTATTGTCCTTAACTCTGCTAGCCAAAGATTTTGCCTTGTATCCCTTTGCTTCCCTTAACAATTTTCTACAATTTCTAACTTCTGATTTATATTCATTTCTATTAACTTCCCTCTTCTTCCATCTGTTATATATTTTTACAGCTGCCTTCATTTCCCCTCTAAACCAGGTTAGTTTTTAGCCAGTCTGGCCTTCTTCCTCAATTGTGGCTTTCTGGGCCTTTAGTAAGGTGTTCTTAAATTATTGCCTGAGCAGCTCCTGGGCCAGTCACAATGGCTGCTGCTGGGGCAGTCTCAGGTCCCCCACCCCATCCTCCCAGCAGCAGGAGTTTGGGTGTGGGGGCTCAGGGCTGGGGATTGGGTGCCGGGCGGTGCTTACCTGGGGGGAGCTCCCCGGAAGGGCGATAGAAACTCCCCTCCCTCAGCTCCTAGCTCCACATGCTGCCTCCGCCCGCAGGCACAGGCACCGCCCCCATAGCTCCCATTGGCTGCAGTTCCCAGAACTAGGGCTAGAAGCTGGAGGTCCCTGCTTCCCAGGAGCTGGATAGAGAACGTTGCCCCAGCCCTGGCTCCTGTCAATCCCTGCCCTAGCCCGCCCCCCTCAAGCACCCGTGGCACCCCAGGGCATGCCTCCCGGGCCACCCCCCAAGTTTTAGTCAGGGATATATAGTAAAAGTCATGCACAGGTCATAGGCCGTGAATTTTTGTTTACTGCTAGTGGCCTGTCCATGACTTTTACTAAAAATATCTGTGACTAAAATGTAGCCTTAGTCATGATCACTTGTACCTGAAATACCATTAACTTTTAGTTCTATGATCAGTTCTGCTTTATCTGCTGGGACACGGTCTAAAGAATTCCTCCAAGTTGGCTGTAATACTTTGAGTTAAGATATTGTCATTTATAATGTTTAGAAATCAACATAACTCTATAGCAGTTTATAATATGAAGTGAAGAATACATTATTTACAGAGCTAGTCTGAAAATGTGGTTCCCTCCTCCCATCCCCACAGAAAATTTTGACTTTTTGATTCAAATTATTCAGCAAAAACTGAAAATGTCTATCCAGAAATACCATCACAGAGCTTCAGGGTCAGTTTGGCGTCTGACATCCCAATTCTCCTCTAAAGTCTGAGTTTCCAGGCCAGATTACATCTCCCATGATACACCATGTTTCTATCCTTTTTCTGAGACTGCAGCATGATGCATCTTGAGAGATGTAGTCTGGCCAGGGAACCCAGTCCATAGAAGAGAATGAGGTAAATGAAGCACCCAAACTACAACTCCTATGAACCATAGCAGCAGCAGCAGCATTTCCAGATAAATTTTTTTCAGGTTTTGTGTACTCCGTTTTTTCCCCCCCCAATAAAAGTTCTTCTTTTATGGAGAACAGACATTTCCCACAAAAGATTTTAATCAAAAACCCAATTTTCTATAAAAAACAGCTGCAGCAGAAAACTTTCAAACAGGCCTGGTCTTATTCAACTGAGGGAGAATTCAAGCTAGCAGAATATAATTGGCTAGTATGGAAATTAGTCAGGGTGCCAGGGTTAACATCACTATTCATGTGAAGAGTGGCAACTGATTGTTAGTTAACACAAGTAGTTAACATCTCCATTTTACAGATCATTAAAAAGCCAGCAACTCATTTAATCATGGTGACCTACTCATTTACTCATCATTCTAGGATATTGGTTCCATAATCACCAAGAGTCTGAGCGAAAGCTAATTCAATCAATGGAAAGTCTACCATTGAATTCAGTGGACTTTGGATCAGGCCACAAGAGAAGAAGAGTGTCATTGAATAGTTAACAGCAAAGATGTTCTTTAGCGAGGTCTCTTTGGTAGACCAAGTTTATATAAAGCAAGGAAATCCAGAGTTAAGAGGCTAATCTTCCTTTGTACAGTTATCCTATTGTGTCCAGGTATTGCTGTGAATATGATTCATAACATGATGGGGGCAATACAGACGCTACCCGGGTTACGCAAACCCGACTTACGGAAATCCGGACTTACGGAACGGAACACTTGCGTAAATTGGGGAGCTTCTGTACTGGACATCTGAATGCCTCTAATTAGTTGAAAAATACTAGACTAGACTAAAGCCCAAGTATTTTCATACATTCAATAAATTTTGGTAATTAAAATACATTACTCGAATACATTACATGACTATTATATTTTTGTAAATCCGATGAAACCTAATCCACTTGATTGTATCAGATATCTAGAGAAACTGCATTTTTTTCAGATAGATTAATACTTCCTACAGATACAAGTACAGCATATGTTGATCTCAGAGCCTATACCTCCTATACTGCCATCCAATGAGACATGCCGATAATGATGTGTTTTAGGACCCATGTGTTTTTTGACACCATCATAAACTTTCAGGAAGAAGAAATTAGGCTGTCACTTGAGCAGCTTCCAAATCTGTAAATTTCTCTTCAACTTAAGGACTATACAGACTGTATAGTAAATCTGAAATGAAAATAAAACTTTTAAAGCAGGCCCCTGGATTCCCTCCCATGAAGGAAATAGAAAGATGGTGACCAGCTTCATGAATCACATAGTGAGAGTCACACTTTCAGAGTCAATAATAGCATTGAGTTACAAAAAAGGGTAAGTTAAGGGCAAAACATCACTGAGCAAAAAACTGAAGTTCAAGCCATATGCTTGAATACTAGGATTTTTTTTTAATCAAAACCATAACAATTAAACAGTTTTAATCTGGAAACTACAACTCAGTGGTAGAACAGCTCTATCTTAGTTGTAATGTAACCTAGCAGCTATTTGACTATAAATGTAAATAGTGAACAATTGTTTTACTTGCATAGGCCATGCACAAATCCATATGGCCAGCCTGGGAAGAGTTTATCATCATCATCCCTGTTGCTAGTTATTGATTAATATACAACAACATGGCTAGCAGGCAATAACTGTATTCATGCAAGCTACTGATGGGCTAAACAAGCTATTAATGACAAGGTGCACGTCAACACTTAAAACAGTCAGACTGTGTTGCTTGACCACAAGAACAAGCAGGATCATCACTCTGAAATGTTATACAATATGAAAGGCACAAATGGGATCTCTCTGTTGAAAAAAACAACTCATATGGCTCCATGTTTCTTTTTTAGCATAACTATTAGAAAACAAGACCACTGAGAATTGCAAACATCATTTACTCTCTTTCTATTCTGAGGTTTCTACAACTTATTTAATTCTGTAACTTGAAGAACTATCCAAAAATAATTTATAAAGTTACAATTACAATATTTTAAATAAGTGTACTGTGAATCACTAATTCTCTTAATTAAAAAGGTATGTGTACAGATTTTCCCATTAATTTTTTTTTCATACTGTTAAGCAAAATTCTTCAGACCTTAGAAGTGATTCCGCCCTTTATGGGCACAGGAGCGTGCAACCTGATCACACTCCTGACCCTGTAGTGGGAGGCACATTGGAGGGCAATTCCCACCAGGGTGCAGGCAATATTTCTGTCAAGCTGTCTAAGGAGTTCACTCGGAGGGGCAGCCTTAATTGCACCTCAAAACATCATACCACAGAAATAACCAACTGATGTATGCATGTGAAGTCTAAAATATTAATTTTCTTCAATTCATGACAACAGCTACTCTTTTTAAATTAGAAAATATTTTCAAATGATGACCTACAATATATTTCGCAGGTTTCTGGAAAAGATATTCTACTTTACATAATTCAGTCAGTTGCACAGATAGAGGTTAGATACCAAGGTGGTAGGCATCACAGAAATACTTGGAAGTACCTAGATAGATTGCAACCATATGAATAAGGTGGTGAAAAGCATATGGCTGAAAGGAATGTGCATTTAAAGGAAGAGTGAAGATTACACCACAACTAACATGGGTGCCATTTCACTTTTAAAAGTCAAGGGATAAAACAGTCTATCTAATCAATGCAAAGTATTTTCTTCTCTTTTTAATATCAGGTGTTTTTTAAAAAAAATATGGGCAGTGATTCCCTTAGAGGTATTTGCAAATAGTCTTTTAAAAAAACAACAGGGTGAGTTTGCTATAATCAAATGATTAATTTTTCTTGCAAATGTGCCTACAATCTGTTGGAGGTCAAGTAAATAGGCTTGCATGAAGTTGTCTGACTATAAATTTAGGATGTAAAACCCTTTCTAGTATGAATCCTGCTTTCAATACATAACACAAATCTCTATATATCTTGCAAAATCAGTTTCTGTGTTTGCACATGTACGTACAATAGCTGTTCTTCCAAAATTATTAAAAGAGTTCCTAACGAAGTATGGAGGCTTTTGTCAAAGGGGGAGGGATAGCTCAGTGGTTTGAGCATTGGCCTGCTAAACCCAGGGTTGTGAGTTCAATCCTTGAGGGGGGCCACTTAGGGATCTGGGGAAAAATCAGTACTTGGTCCTGCTAGTGAAGGGAGGGGGCTGGACTCCATGACCTTTCAAGGTCCCTTCCAGTTCTAGGAGATAGGATATCTCCATTAATTTATTTATTTGTATTTATTTATAAGTCCTTTATAGAAGCACAAGAGAATAAATGTATCTGATGAAAACAAGCTTTTATTAAAAGATATGATGTGTACTTATACCAACAATCTTTTGGTGCTGAGAACTTCCAGAGATTATCTTTCCAGTGAATTTACCGCATAATACTAGAGCACTAGTTCTCAACCAGTGGTACACATACCCCTGGGGATACACAGAGGTCTTCCGGGGAGTACATCAACTCATCTAGATATTTGTGAAGTTTTACAACAGGCTCCATAGAAAGCACTAGAGAAGTCAGCACAAACTAATATTTCATACAGACAATGACTTGTTTATACAGCTCTATATACTATACACTGAAATGTAAGTACAGCATTTATATTCCAATTGATTTATTTTATAATTATATAGTAAAAATGAGGAAAAAAAGCCATTTTTCAGTAATGGTGTGTTATGACACTTTTGTATTTTTATGTCTGATGTTGTAAGCAAGTAGTTTTCAAGTGAGATGAAACTTGGGGGTACACAAGACAAATCAGACTCCTGAAAAGGGCACAGTAGTCTGGAAAGGTTGAGAACCACTGTACTAGACTACAGTGCTTGTGCCAGTGAACCAGACTCCTCTTTTTTCAGAGGCTCCTAGAAAGCCATTCAGCCTCTCCTTGCTTAACCTGATGGTTTGAGGTGACATTATAAATCATACTTGCATTTTCAGCTATCATACTATTCCCAATTTAGAAAAAAGTACCAGCCATGGTCATCTGTCAGGACAACAGCATCTTTATAATGCATTAGAAGCAGTCTCCGAACCCATTAGATTACAGCAACCTGACAACACTAGAGGAATGAAACATTTTAAAAATTTATTTAAGAGGTTCAACTAGCATGCAAGATCCATTTCTCAACTACTGTAATATTTAGACATAACCAACTAGTTCAATTACATGCAGATTCAGAATACAAGTAGGGATGGAGTTCTTGTCATCCCACCAAAAGAAAAGAGATAGTTGACAACTGTGCCATACATGGTCCATGTCCTCTCTCTCTCCTGGAAATATACAGGAAGAGCGTGGTCCACAAGCTTCTACAAAACTCATACTTTCCTAAATGGTTATCCACATTAGAGAATGTGAAAATACATGGGGAAACGATGAGCAACTGCTAAAAATTACTTGCATTCAGCAGTGATAATTATATCCTTTTATGGTTCATGGCAGAGTACAACAGTATAAATCGTTTTCTGTATACCTAAATGAAGACTTAAATCTCAAAAGTTCTCACACTGTATTTAGAGAAGAGAGTGTACTATTGAACATTTAGATGTAACCATCACCCACACAAGGACTTAAAATGATCCATTTACATGAAATGCTTAGTGTTCTGATGATCACTGACATTAATATACTAATCTTGATGAATTTTGCACTTGTAATAATACTGGATTTTCAGTTTTGATCAACTGATTAGTTTTTAACGCTATGTATGTCCTGCTTTCACTTGTGGTTTGAATATGTTTACTTAAACCAAAAAATATTTTGCATCTCAATTATTATTTTATATTGTACAACTGAATGGAATTTAAATCAATACATTATTCATAAGGAAAAGACAACAGAAAATACAAAGCTGTGTACTTCTTTCAAAGACTTCAGATTACTAAAACATACCATATTTATGCATGCAATATTTGATTTTTTTTTAAAAAACACAAGTTTGTTGTTTTTAGATCAGGATATGCCAAAAATCCAACACCAAACAATTTTTGTTTATAATTAAGGCAATCATCAATACAAGGATTGTAGTCCATTTTATTTCATCTCTACATCAAAAAAAGTAATTTTAAAAAATTAAAATTCCCTTGAAACCATAAGATAAATGAAAATGTAAGTGCCTTCACATAATAACAGTAAGCTGACCCTCTGGGAAATGGTTGACTTTCTCAATTCAAGGTATTCAAAGCTCATTCAAAAGTGTTCATTTGGAATGCAGATATCAAAGATGATGCAAATGTTCAAGAGAAAATTAGAACTTACCAGATGTTCTAATCCAGCTTTGATGTTTCCAGAGTCCCTGTAACACAAGAACAGAAGTTGTAAATAGTTGCTAAACCCCTGTCTATAATGATTTATGTTTAACCCAAAAAATGTCAAAAGAAAGTCATGTAAATTCTTGACTGTCTTTCT
Organism: Emys orbicularis; assembly: GCF_028017835.1. NCBI lineage: Eukaryota > Metazoa > Chordata > Testudines > Emydidae > Emys > Emys orbicularis. The sequence continues at coordinate 83,822,905 of NC_088691.1, read as the reverse complement.
AATGTTCTTAACTTTTACATCTTGACTATTAAAAACACAAGGGAAAAAACAGTCTCATTGAAGCCAAGATTATTTACCTACTTAAACTCCAAAATTTTACTTTCCTTACAATTGTTATAACCTAGGACCTACTGATCCAGGGGGTCGCGAGGTTATTATGTGGGGGTCATGAGCCACCCAACTCTGAATGCAGCGCCGCTGCCAGCAGCAGCACAGAAGTAAGGGTGTCAATGGAGAGCTAAGTCTGCTGTGAAAAGTGATATTGGCCAAGTTTCTTCACACCCCAATATTAAACAGTAACTATTTTTTTTAAAAACTTTTCTGCTTATAACAATAATTTAATAAAAATGTGTTTTAGTCTTAATTGAAAAGCAGTGAGAAAAGGTAAATTCATTTTAAACAATAGGGTTGTGAATTTAGCATTTAAAATAATGTTAAATATAAGAAACGTGTTTTAATTTATAAGGAGGGTCGCACTCAGAGGTTTGCTGTGTGAAAGGGGTCGCCAATACAAAAAGTTTGAGAACCACTGTACTAATCCAAAAAAAATGTTTTAAACATAAAGCACCACTACTTCATAGAAAAATTAAAAAAAAAACAAAAAAACCCACAAATTTAGTACTATCACATCAAAAATCTATGTGCACTGCCTGTCTGAGCTCCCTCTACCAGAACTTTGTTAACAAATGTTCTGAGCATTCATAAACACGGAAGATAATGAATTAATCGTACGTTAATTAACTAGATGATGGCAGGGATGCTAGAACTTTACATATTTCTATTCACATCGGTTGCAAAACTCTAATGCACAGATAGAAAAAATAAGGAAAAACAAACAAAAACACAAAAATCGGAAGGTTACAAAGAAGGACCAATGAGAAACTGAAGACACTAAGGCAAGGAAAATGTAGACTGAAAACTTAATCTTTAATGCACACTGCTGAGCACAGATACAGTGCAAGTTTGCCAAGCTGGACAAGGATAAACAATTTGCCCAGCTGAGTGAAGTGAACAGGATAAGATGCCTTCTCTCTGGCACTTCCAAAAAACAAAAAAAACCTCAGTGATGACAGCCAGTTTCTGCTTTCATAGATTCAACATTAAATCTGTTTCTAAACTTAACTATCCCTTTCTGTTGATGTCGCAATCATGTCAAACAGAAAAAAATGACATTCCAAGCAATTAATTCCTGGGTCATATAACAGTGTTTACCTATGTGTAGAATATTCTTTTTCAACAATTACGCAGACGTATAAAACCAGAAATGGCAAGACAAACAAAAAAACCCTCATTCCTCTGAAATGGTAAACATCAGCCCTTTCTATTTTGCTAACTAGCAAAATATAAAAAAAACAGGTTTAAAGAGTTACAAATACAAAAATATTGAAGGAAATGTGATTTTAAATACATCCAACCTAATGTTACTTTTGAATACTCCAGTAATTATGCAATCTCCTTTTATTTAAGACATTTTTACATTACCTAGTTACTAGCATTTGACATTACATTAGTCTCACACAAAAATCACAAATTTTAATATACAAAGCTAATTTTGAATTCCTTTTTGTAAATTATTTGGTGTTAATAATGTTAGGCTCTTCTATATGAAACTAAAGTATTACATTATAATTTTGACAAAGCTTCCAGTAAGTATACTAAGGATACTTATTCTCTTCAAATTCATCTTAAATGAAGTCACAGAAAAAGTTGGACTTCTCTTATACTATTTTTTTTAATAACCAAAACTTCCTATACAAGATCATATATTATTTAGATAAAAATGAAGTCCTGTATATTTTTTTCTGTGGTGCTAAAGATCCTAATGAACTTAATTTACTGAGAAGCAGGATCCAAGACACTGATGTAGGAAGCTTCCAGCTAACAGTATAAAATCTGTCCTCTTTAGTGGTCTGTCTCCTGTGCTGTCCCTGTCATGACTTCATCAATATTTGTGCAACTCCGTTTGCCCTGTGCTGAAAGCAGACTTAATTCAATTATAGGTCTCAAAACTGATAAAATGGTCCTGAAGTGGAAAATGGGAAGAGATTATTGGCAAATGAATAAAGATTTGTATCGACCTAACACACAAGAGTACAGCAGGGTTTTGTGGGAGGGGGGGTTATTTTTTTCAAATCGTTCTGTCTTAAGTCTTCTGGGAACAGTGAGTTTCCCTTCCCCTCATGCAGCACATCGATTTCTGAATTAGACTGCAATATTAAATAATTAATATACTTGCCATGATTGATGTTTTGCATTAGTTGAATATTAGGTTATCAATCAAAATCCACTTGGTTTAATGTAATAATATTGAAAAAGTGTCACTGGCTGTTCATCCAATTTGTAGTTGAGGCAGCACAGATAGGAATATTGGTGTAACACAAGGCTCTAAAGCAGGAAATGCAGTGGTTGAACATACATAAGGCAAACATTATGAAACTAACTAGGACAAGGCTGAGGTTGTCCTAAATAAACTGTGTGGCACCTGTCAGTTTCAATGTAAGCATCTTACCAGCCAGAGGACACCATGGATCAATCATACAATGACATCTAGTAAAAATGTAGCTAAGACAAAATTATCTTTGTTGTTCAAAAATGTATTCCTTTAGGTAATAAGACGACACTATTACAATTAATGTTGTACTCTAAATATTGTATTATAAAAAATCTGGAACTGTTGCTACACCATAGTCACAATACATTTTAAAATGACTACCAAAACATTAACTCACCTAAGATTTTAATAGAATACATTATCCTTTTTAACACTGTAAATGGCGACAAGAGCCATTTTATGCACAGCCTCAGATTCTGAGTTTAAAAGGAGCTGTGCAAGAACAGATAGCTAATATTAATTTCATATTCACAAATAATATTTAGCTTTCCAGAAATTTCATTCATTTTTTCCACACTACACTGCCCCCACAATATACACATTTGCCTTTCAAACTATTAGTCTACAAAGCACAACAACATTTATTTTCATGTTTGTTGGGTACAGTACTTATTTGTAATTTTACTTCTCTTGTCCCTTCACATCAGCTCTGGAGTTGTGATTTTCCTCTATTATGAATTTCTACTGTAAAGAGCTATTTTAAAAAGCATACATTAAAGACAGTAAGCACACCACTCAAACTAGTCCAAAGGTGAAGTTAGGTGAGGAAAAAATTACAGCTGAACTAAATTTGAATCATGGCTATGAGGGATCTGTAACAACAAGCCAGGAATTCAATGTGGCAAGTGAAGCCATCTTTGGATTACCTGAAACCACAAAGTAGGTACCTAATTGAGCTCATATTAACTTATTATTGAAAGTTTATGGAACAAAGAAACAGGTTATATCAGTTGATATTTGTTGAAAACACTGATTTACACCTACACATATACTGACATACTGTATATACTCGATCATAAGCCGGTTCGTTTATAAGCCGACCCCCGCCCCCAAGATGGATTTTTTATGGCCTGTTCATAAGACGACCCTATAATTCAGAGGTCAGCAAACTTTGGCTCCGGGGCCATCAGGATAAGCCGCTGGCAGGCCGAGATGGTTTGCTTACCTCGAGCGTCCGCAGGCACGGAGGTAAACCTAAGTAAACAAAGTGTCCCGGCGCACCAGCTGCTTACCCTGACGGGCCGGGACAGCAACTGGTGGGGAAATTTTGGGGGGTGGGAAGAAGCTGGAGGTCAGGGGAGTAACCCCTGTGACCACCCCCCACATGACCCCACCCCTAGCCCGAGACCCCCACACTCTCCCCATCCCATCCCTTCCCACCTTATCTGGGGAGGGCCAGGGGAGAAGGTCTCTGGCCTGGCTGGAGCTGCTCCGGCAGGCTGGGCAGCACGGCCGCAGCGTGCTCCAGTGGCGTGGCCACAGCCTGCCAGCCCCAGAGCTGCAGCTGCTTCAGAGGATGGGGGGAGAGCAGCGTGGCCAGAAGCAGAGAGACTCTGGCCCTGCCTCTTCCCTTCTGGCTCTGCTGCCTCTCCTTGCTCCCTCTGTTGGGGGGAGGGGCTGTATCCCACCTCTCCCTCTCTATACCCGTTCATAAGCTGACCCCCTTCTCTGGTGCTTCCCTGTTTTACTAAAAAAATTCGGCTTATGAATGAGTATATATGGTACATAAATACACACATATGTATAAAGCCAAACAGTTAATCAAGGTTACTGAAAAAAAAAATTAAAAGTAGTCATGCTCTCAAGTAACTAATGATTTCACAAATAATTTACCTGCATTAATACATTCAATTTAATAGCAATTTCACAATCAGGAAATATACAACTATTGCTGTTTTGCACACTACAGTTAAACAAAACACTTCACTTGCTTATAGGTAGTCCATTTTCTTCATTGTTATTTGCAGTGGCCATAAAGCCAATGTCCCCCTGCTGTGCAGTGTTTAGAAAGAAGCTGCATAATTCAACTACAGAAGGGACAAAAGCTAGACCTGGTGGGGGGGAGGGACTGGGAGTGAAGGCTGATGAGGGGAGATGGAGACTGGGAGCTGAGTGATGGAGACAGGAAACAAAGGAGAGGGTAACGTGTGTGGCAAGAACTGAGATCAGATGAAGAGGAAGGGAGGGAGGGGAGGGAAATGGACTTGTTGGTGGGGAGGAATAGTGGGGAAAGAGGTGGGGCACAAGGGAGACAAATCTGAGGTGGTGCAGGGGAAGAATTGACTGGCTAGCCAAAGAGGCCAGGACAAAGAGTAGAGGGAGAAGGGAGCTTAGATTGGATGAGGACCCGGGTGAGGGAGACTAGACTGGATGAGGAGCCAGTGAGGTGTGGGGGTGACTAGAGGCCAGGATTGTGGGGAGAGAGATTAAACAAGGAGCAGGAAGGAGAGGAATTGGAACTGGCTGAGCAAGATTAAGGGGTAACTTGACTACTATCTGTAAAGTACCTACACACGGAACAAATATTTGATAATGGGTTCTTCAATCTAGCAGAGAAAGGCATAACTCCACTCCATCCAATGGCTGGAAGTTGAAGCTAGACAAATTCAGACAGGAAAAAAGGCATACATTTTTAACAGTGACTCTAATTAACCATTGGAGCAATTTACCAAGGGTTGTGGTGGATTCTCTATCACTAGCTATTCTTAAACCATGCCTGGAAATTTTGCTAAAAGAAAAGCTCTAGGAATTATTTTGGTGAAGTTTTATGGGCTGTGTTATAAAAGAGGTCAGAGCAGATGATCACAATAGTCCCTTGTGGCCTTGGAATCAATGAATCTAAGATGCCTCAGGAAAAGGGGCTGGGGGTTATGAGAGAACTATGACTGGCTAGGCAAAGAGCCTATCCTTGGAAAAGGTTTACCCTTTCCCCCGAACAAGAGGTGCGGCTTGCTGAATGCTTGCTATCCCCCAACACAGAAGGGATCATATTTCAGTAGTGCTGTGCATTTATATTTCAAGTATTTGGGGATCCCTGCAATGAAAGGTATTGTATAAGAGGGTATATTTTATGACCTCACCCATATTTAACAACTTGGGCATAGAAGCAGATTTCTGGCCAATACAGTATAAAAAAAACCTTCTTCCCAGAAATCTCTCTAAAAGTAAAGGATCATAACTAAAAACTGACTAGAGCATGTACTAGTACCCTGGGCCCAGGAGATCATGTTCACTGGGGCCACACTCCCTCCCATTTAATTTCATCTACACAGATGTTAGATGTTTTCGGGGGCCCCCTCAACTCAGGGCTGCAGTACCCCTTTTCCCCCCGCTCTCATCAGCCCTGCCTGTACCTTAATTAGGCATGAAGTTATTTTATTTGGTAAGAAGAAAAGTCTAGAATAAAGGTCTCGATATTATTTCTCCTTAGCAAAGGGTAGTTTGGTTATGCCAGAATGGAAAAAGACATTTCTTCAGCCCCCAGCTCAGATATAGTAAAGCATCTACTTCTGTGTCATTCCCTTGCACAGCCGTTAAAATCACATTTCTTTTCCCCTTCTCTGCTCTGAATGAAGAGCCCAGTATCAGTTACCATGCACTGTCCTATTTGGTGTCATATTATTTAATTCTGCAAAGCACTTGGAAATGTTTGTATTCCAGATGCTACAGTGAAACCTAATAAAAACACCCACCCAATGGACTGCTTTACTTCTGGCCATTGTAATGAGTGGGTGCGTACTGCAATGCAGTTAATACTGAGGTAGTTTCACAGGGGCTGTGTTTTCACTGACCACTAAGTCAGGTGATGATGGTTAGTCTGTGATTGTTAGCACATGTTTATGTTATATTTTTAAATAAACAGTATAAAAAACAAGAGGGGAAACAAATAGAAATATGTATGAAGTCTGAGTTTAATGTATGCTGCTGTTCAAGTCAATATTAGCAAATGTCTTGCATATCATTCATTATCAAGACGGACACACAGCAGTCCAGTCCTAGTGTCTCAATTACATGCTGAAATCATTATTGACTAATTCTTGAAACTTCGATTATGTCCTTGGTGACTAAATTTCTCTGCAATAGCTTTGTGGCTAGAATACCAGGTAGCATACAATTAACAAAAGCCAGGGCTATAATGAATTGTCATTTGCAGTAAAATTTCAAATAACTACAATAGTATTTGCTATTACTGCATCACCAAATTTGACATAGCTAGGATGAGTGTGTAGTCATAAAAACTAGGCATTAAATTGCAGAACCAGTAACCTGATTTCAACATAACAGACTATTAACATACTCCTCACCACTGAAACATTATTGTAAGAAGCCCTGAAATCTTTGGTCCTCATTAGCACTTCATTACTGTCTTTAAACACACACACACACACACACACACACACACACACACACACACACTTACATTTGATGTGGACATGGAAACTATGAGACATGAATATCATAATGCAGTTAAATGCAAAAGCCACAACTTTATTTAAAAGTGGTTTTCAAACTGTGGGTCGTGACCCAGTACTGGGTAGCAGAATGTAAGGCACTAGGTCACGGCGGCTCTGGTCAGCACCACTGACCGGGCCATTAAAAGTCCCGTCGGCAGTGCTGCCTGGCTAAGGCAAGTTAGTCCCTACCTGTTCTGATACAGCATTGTGCCCTGGAAGCAGCCAACAGCAGGTCCAGCTCCTAGGCGGGGGGGAGAAGGGGGAAGGGGCGGCGGCACGGGGCTCTGCACACTGCCCCTGCCCTGAGCACTGGCTCCGCACTCCCATTGGCCGGTTCCCGGCCAATGGGAGCTGGGGGGCAGTGCCTGTGGGCAAGAGCCACAAGAAGGATTATTATGCCCCAAAACAATAGAAGAAACAGATACCTCTGAAGGGAAATTTGTCAGGAAGGTACACGCTCCAAAATACATATACAGATATAGAATCTGGAATTGAACTCAGATTGGGAAAAAATATTTGAACAAGAAGTATTTATTTATAGTATCTAACATTAATGCATTTTATCACTTCAATACAGCTGCCCCGATCTGTGTCCTAAATAACTGTGAACAATGTAGGATGACCAGATAGCAAGTGTAAAAAATTGGGACAGGGGATGGGGGGGTAATAGGTCCCTATACAAGAAAAAGTCCCCAAAATCAGGACTGTCCCTATAAAATCAGGACATCTGGTCACCCTAGAACAATGTTCAAGACAAAAAATTTTGTTAAAGGCCTTGTCCCACACAACATGGTAGCTGATGACATTCTCAGCACGTTAGGTGGGGCAAAGGGCTGGCAAGGCATCAATATCAGTAATGAACTCAAACTCATTACCCCAGACCACTTGGACTTGACATAAGTGTTAAAGGAACCAGAAGGATTTTCCCCTGTCCTGCTGCTACAGGGCTAGACCAAGAGAAGGTTAGATTGCCAACTATCCTTACAATAACATCAAAAGGATTTTGAACAACTAGCTTCCCAGCTCCTAAATCATCCCAAAAGAAAGGAGAATGGGTACAGCAGACCCCGCCATTAGCTCCATGAAGACCTCAAGAATTAGACTAGGGATTCTCAAACTGGGGGTCGGGAGGTTATTACATGGAGGGGTCGCGAGCTGTCAGCCTCCACCTCAAACCCTGCTTTGCCTCCAGCATTTATAATGGTGTTAAATATATAAAAAAGCATTTTTAATTTATAAGGTGGGTCGCACTCAGAGGCCTGCTATGTGAAAGGGGTCACCAGTAAAAATGTTCGAGAACCAATGAATTAGACAGAGCCTCCGATTACTCATAAGGACGTCAGGATGAGGTGGAGATGGGGGCACAGAAAGGCATTGAACCAAATCTCCCAGAAGACCATTCAAAATTAACCAGAAAGGGAAATCTGTCACTTAAGGGAGAGGGTAAGGGATGTTTTTGCATCCTTGCTCCATGTAAGCAATGCATGGTTTTAAAGAGTGCATTGTTTTAAGTTTAAGAGAAGAGAGGAGAGGAGAAGGTGTATAAGCACAGGTGGGGCTCCCCCTTCATGTCTTAAGTAGATGAACTTGCAGTGATCTGGAATGAGGAGAGTGGCTCTTCATTACAGTGTAGATATTTATTTTGCATTAGCTTGTGCATGCTAAGTAATTTATGCCAAATCAGCATAAATCACTTACTGTATATGTGCAGTATGCAAATTTATCCTGAAACAAATTAGTGGATTAAAGTTAAGTGTCTGTATGTAAAACGTTAAAACAATTTGCCCCACTATCCCAATCCCACCAAGTTTGCATCATATTGCGATGAATAAGTTTAGCAACGAAGTGTCAGCAGAGTGCTGGCTGGAAAAGCAGGAGCCTCCACTACTTTAGCTAAAGGCAGGAAGAGACTTAAACCACAATGCATGGGCTAGCCATGACAGGGAGATAAAAGAGCCCCCCCTAAGATTACATCTACACTGTACACATTTTGCAACAGCATGTAGGGTATGTGTAGCCACCCACCACAATGAAAATAGGCTGTGTTCACAGGACAGTGTGTAGATACACATCAATGAAACGCTCTGGCAGAGCCTTTCCCCGTTGGAGTCTTTTACTGCAGAGAGGAAAGGCTCTGGCAGCTCCACACTGCTGGAGACTCCCTGCTTCAGGGAAAGACTCCTACAGCAGGGACCTGCAAGCCAGCAGGTCCTAGACTGGGAAAAGGGTTGGGCAGCAGGGAGCTGCCACAGTCTTATCCCAATGCTAGAGCCCTTCCATTCAGAAAAGAAAGGCTCAAACAGCGGGTAGGCAGCAGGAAACTACTCTGCTAAAAATATCAGTGCAAATGGCAAGGCACTGCTGGGGCAATCAGAGAACCAAGTAGGGTACATACCCACATAGTTCAGGAGTGTCTTTATTCTACTCACCTAAGCAGTGCCTCACTATCTACACCACTATTTATACCCGTGCTAGAGGAGCATGTAGTGTATGTACTCTACACACCACCAAAAGGAGTGTGCAATGTCAATGTACCTTAAATTAGGCTGGGTTACAGTTCCAACTTTTGATCATGCAGTGCGCCTCTCCTCAGTGTACTCCTGAGGGAATTCTGCGCCAATAAATTAAAAATTCTGCACACACACAAAAATAAAAATTCTGTGAGCAATATTTCAAAATTCTGCACATTTTATTTGTCAATAATGTGGAGGTTCCAGCATGGCAGTGGGGAGCACAGGCCACTGGCTGCACGGAGGGGGGAAGATCACCTTGCAGCCTCTCTCTCCCTGTCCCGGGACATGGACTCGGCAGTGAGGCTGCACCCAGTCCTGATACAGTGCAAGGGCCGGGCCTGCCTCAGAAACCCTAACCTGCCCCTCCATGCCATGTGCACCAAGATAGCAAGCGAGAGGGACAGAGTCTCACACAGACGCCAGCCCTAGCCCCTGATCCAGGTGTGGGACAGGCAGGCTCAGCCCAGCAGGATCCAAGTGTGGAGAGGCTTAGTGTGGGGGGGATGCAGGTGTGGGGCAATCTGGGTGCAGGCACCTTTGGGGGAAGTGGGGTCCAGATATGGGAAAGATCTGGATGCACAGGGACTCGGAGGGTTCTGGATGCAGGGGAATGGGACTCTGTAGAGGGGCCAGGTGAAGGTGGTTGCAAGGAGCTCAGCAGGGGTTGATCCGGGTGCAGGGTTCCTGATGCTGGAGGAGTGAGTTTCACTGGGGGGGAGGGGGTCTGGGTATTGGCGGGGGAGGGGCTGGATGCAGGGGGGTTTCTGGATGCCGAGGCTCGGCTGGGGTCCGGATGCAGGGAGGCTGGCTCTGGATGCAGAGAGAGGGGCTCAGCAGAGGTCCGGATGCAGGGGGGCATGTGACCGCTCTTGCGGCTTCCCTTTGCTTCTCTGTCAGAAAGTCATTTTTCTGTGAGGAAGCAAAGAAATCTGCAGGGGAAATGAACTCTGCGTGCATGCAGTGGCACAGAATTCCCCCACGAGTATCAGTAACATGGTGTCAGCACAACTCCTGTGCTATCGTTACACCTTATGTCATTGATAATGTTGACATTGATGAGTAATGCTGTTAATATACATAATCAAAAGAATAACTTTGTGAAGCTTAAATAACTATTTTATTCAAAACATGCCACGTTTAATAAACATTTTACCAATCTACTCATAGCAAAGAATCACACACATTTCATACCTCAGATTGCTCTAAGTTTTTAAAAAGGAAACTGAAGAAAACAGACTATAGAAAATTTTAAGTCAAATGTCACTTTTAAATATCATAACTAACCTTACAGTATGTTTTATCACCACAAACTACAACAGGAAATTCAAGCAATGCCTAAATCACAATAAACACTTGCAATTGATCTTATAACTCAAAACAGACTTTTTATAGACCTTTTTAATGCCTGTTGAAATGGAAATCCTGGTGCAACCTAATTATAAGGGTGCTACCACCACACTATAATGAAATAATAGTTGAGTAACATCTGTATCACAAACTAGGATTTCAACGTAACATTTACATACTGTATCACACACGTTTCCACATTTTCTTCAGCGACAATGTTTCAGGTTATAATGTGGGTTAAAATATAACAGGTCGGATTTTCAAAAGTGCCAAGTGAATTAGGTGCCTAACTCCCATTGACTTTCAATAAAAGCTACTGAGCATGCTCAGTAATTATCACACCCATGTTTTGGATTTTTCTGGGCACTATGAGCTAGGTTCCCTATTCTATTCTCTACACAAAGATGATTCCTGCAAATCCATTTGTCTTCTCCACTACTTTTTCTCCTTCTTTAGTCTGAAAAAATAATCACATGGACTTAAAAGCAAGTAGAGGTTACACCTATTTAGCAACTGTACAATTATGTCAAAGCAAGCCTATGTGTAGGAAAGAACAAGCACCTGACCCATGAAAGAATAATATTTGAAATAAACTTTCTTAAAATAATGAAGGAAATAATTTGCAATCTTCTGAAGACAATCAAATAATATATCACAATTAAATTAATTAATAACTAAAACTTAAATATTTTACATAGATCATCCATCTACCCGAACTGTTTCAAAGTAAGGAGGCTGGCCTGAACACAGGAGGAAAAAGATGCATGTTTGTCTTAACTTTGCTATAATATGCAACATCGCTGGCATATCTGACATATGAAATTTTAAGATGATGTGTAACTTTTTCCTATCTGTAAAACCAGCAATCAAACATTAAAGGGCCACAGTCAACTTGAAATCTAATCAAACTGAAAAATCAAGTTACTAGAAGTTTCAGATACTTGCCCCGAGTTCCTTGCTAATTTTTTTGGATTTGCATCCACATTTTCCTGTATTTAAAATACACCTCTACCCCGATATAACACGACCCGATATAACACAAATTCTGATATCACGCGGTAAAGCAGTGCTCCGGGGGGGAAGGGCTGCGCACTCCAGCGGATCAAAGCAAGTTCGATATAACGCGGTAAGATTTTTTTGCTCCCGACGACAGCATTATATCGAGGTAGAGGTGTAAGAGAGTGAGTGAGTGAGTGAGTGAGTGTGTGTGTGTTTGTTTGTTTGTAGAGGAAACTTTGTCACAAACAGTAGAGGAACATGACTATGCAGGAAAATAGTGAAAATGACTAAAGTGATGGCAAATGCAGAGCAAATGGATTGGGGGGGGAGGGGGAAGAGAATTGGCCACAATCTGGCCTTTATTCTGGTGGTGCAAAGCAATTAGGAAGCTTGCCTAATGGGCTACCAGGGAATTACCCTTGCATATGGAGACTCTCAGGGCGGTGCACAGCCAAACTAGTGGCTTTATGTCAATCCCCTTTCCAGCCCTCTCTTCAGGAACCATTCCCAGTGAAAAGGGGGGGTGGGCTGGGGAATCCCTACACACTGGCTCTGCCAGTTACCAAAAACAGACCATGTAGCTGTTTGGAAGCAGTGTGCAAATGAGAACAGTCTTTGGGATGCTCTAATTTACAATGGGGATTGAAGTGGTCCTCAGCTGGCACCACGATTGAAAGACCACAAAGTTGGTACATGTTTTGCTGGGTGGCTCCCCCACTCCCAATCACACGAAAGAAGATTTTTACTCCACTCTGGAAAAATACGAATAAGTTTGGCCAATTACTGGTACATTTGAAATACAATAAAAATCCAAGTAGATCATATGAAAGTAACTTGCAAAACCAGAGAGAAAAAGAAGAGCAGAAATTAGATAGACAGACAGACATTAGCACAGGGTATAACCGTTCAAGAATAAAATAAACTAAAAATTTGATGGTGCTAAAATTGGTGTATGTCAATGAGTTTGATAAGAGCAGAGAGGTAAACAATTTGCCTTACTCATGAATTTTTCCCCACTATCTTAAGACAGAAAATGGTGTGTACAGTCAAGATGTTTTCTGATGTTCACAAAGAGAGACAACCAAAGCTCAGCCCTGGCCAATACACTCAGACTCAAGATCTTGGACATCTGAAATAAATACAGAACTTAACTACGGGGCTCCAGAAGAACAGAATACTGTTCCCCAATGTGAGTCCTTTAAACAAGGTCAAGAGAAGACTCATGGTTCTTTATGGGAAAAGTTTTTCTTAAACAGAAAATAATGAGTATATGTCACTGTATTCCAGCCAAAGAAGGATCCAAAAGAATTACAAATACTACTTTTCTGAAACCTCAAAGCAGATTAGGAAATACTGTAAACTATCAAATAAGAAGTGACTTTTTCAGGTTGACCGCACCGCACCTTTAAGTGGGGTGGGAGGCATTTGTCTGGCTGGCCAAATGAACGAATGAAGGGAACAGTGCTTTATATAGCTGGGGGCGGGGTGAGGGAGAGAGGGGAAAACTGCTGCAAAAGGAAAGAAGAGGTCAGTGTGGTCGCTGACTGATACTATGGGAATGGAGAGTTTAAAAGGGGCAGCGCTGTGCCTGAAGCGTCCTTTTACACAGTTGCTGACACTTCCTTGTGGCAGATGTCCAGTGCAGATACTCCATAGGGAAGGTATACAGTAACCGGATAAATGGCTTGGAAAAGGACGTAAAAAAAGAGGTGTTCATTAAAGGAACAAAGGGGGGGGGGTTGGGGACTCCTATGATTGATATGGCAGGGAGCCAACCCCACTTTCTTGTAGCCTACCTTAACCCTCCTACGGGGGGGGCAGGAAGAGAGTGGATGATAAGGTCCCAGCAATGGATTGGCTGGCGGGACCTGGATGGAAAAAGAGTGGGAGCTGGCGGAAGCCCCCCAGGTAATTATGGAATAAACGTGGGGTTACCTGCACTATACACTTTTATCTGCCAGGCAGTCCCAGACATCTAATAATAAAGTTGTGGCCTGATTAAACCCATGTCAAAATGTCTCCTTGTCCTTCTTCCGGTATAGTGGGACAATGACAATTCAAGCCATTTCTCTATTCACTCTGATAGTTCAGCGCTGTCTCAGCTTAGTCTTTCTCATTTTTTTCCTCCTCACATAGGAATACTTTTTGAAGAGTAAAACCTTGTCATCAAGGTTTGAATTCCCAGCAAACATGAGTAATTAAGCTTCAGGATTTTGAATGTAGCTACTTCTGTTAACTGTATTGTTTGTTACAGCTTCAATAAATTGGACAACTTTGACTATTTTACTTTTTTTTTTTAAAAGAGTTATTTAGTAGATACTCAATTAAAATACATCCTGTAGGTGAAAGTGTATAAAACATTATAGAAATTAGTGATAGAAGGAAGTGTTGATAATTAGCCTCAAAGTACAAAAATAGGTTAAGAAAATAACAAAACCAACAATGTAAATGCACAGAATGCTACCTTGAATATTAAACAATACACAATAACTTTTAACAATACTAGGCATTACTCAAGTAAAAACTCTCTGGACTAGTAAAGAATGTTATAGGTTAATGAGGAACATATAAAGAGTGCAAGATAATTATCATACCTAACACCTTACCATCTGTGTTTGGATGACTACGGAATATAAACACAGTTATCAACATAAAGACTGTGGAAAAAGATTACACATGCATTTTGTATTAGCATAGTTTCCGGTTAAATATTTAAAATGTTAGACTTTGCTCAATTATTATTGGATCTCAGTAACAACTACTATTTATCATTGAATTACACTTAAAGTTTACATTTTAAAGAGTAACAATCTGAGTACAATCAATTTTCCATTTTCTGAAAGCTTCTAAATCCCCATCATTCACCCAATTACCACTGTACTTAAACCAATGAAATTTCATTTTTACAAGAACAATACTATTCTCAAACAAATTTTTGAAAAATATAAGATTAAAAACTTCTACACAAAGAATAAACTCCAAGAGAAAAGATGCAAATAAAATTACTATTGTAATCTTTTGTTTTTTATTTGCAAGTATAAAACTGAAGAGAAACAAAAGCATGGAACATAGCATCTGTCATATCAGAATATAAAAAGATGATCCTGGCACAAAATGAAAAAGCTCTAATTCATTTGCAAATCAAGCCTGCCAGTTCTATTTCAAGCTGGCGGTAACTGTCAAGAGTTAACAAGATAATCACTTTCAATCCTGCCTTCAATGGTACATTACGCTGTTATTCCATTCAATAAGGCCGTTCTTTGGGGCACTAGATGAATGGTTTTCATTTCTAACTCTCACAAAAAGTTGCAAAAAAGAAAAAAAAAATCCACGGGGCTTA
The DNA here is from genome assembly GCF_028017835.1 of Emys orbicularis. Lineage (NCBI taxonomy): Eukaryota > Metazoa > Chordata > Testudines > Emydidae > Emys > Emys orbicularis. The sequence continues at coordinate 83,807,860 of NC_088691.1, read as the reverse complement.
AGAAAGAAATCCCTTTATGGGCATTTATCTACCGGCACTTGCTTTTAGGCAAAATTAGATATTTGGATACATTGGTGTCCATTCACTTCCTCTATTCCTTCAGGCCCTTGGTCTATTGTTTTAAAAATCATTAGGCACATGAGAAAATCTCAGACCATTTTTTCTAAACTAGCAATGCACAGTAAACAATAAGAAAATCTGTAATAGTGTTTGTAAGTACTATGGTACAACATTAAAAAATACATCCTCCATGAAGGAACAATATTTGAGGGTACTGGCCTTTACTTTGTTCTAAATCATATGAAATATAGCAGAAACCTGTGAAATATATATATTTTAGATATATAGTAGCAATTGTTACTAAAATGATTTATTCTAATAAAAATAAAAGAGAATGCTAAATATACATTATCTATTAACCAGGGATATTAACATAGAGGTCTACATTAATTACCTTTAAAAAATGCAGTTTTGCTTTCCTTTCAAATGGCAAACATATAATAAATGTTTAAATAAACAGCAAACTTTTTTTGCATATAAAACTTTCCCACTAATTACCATGAAATAAAATTATTTTGCAACACTTGTGCCTACAAATATAAATATAGGAAAACATTGTTTGAATCTTAAGATTATTTTATTTACAACATAAGAAAATCTTAATAAAATACTTTAGTAAAAGCAATCTTTTAAAATACCTTATTTATTGAATGGTGGAGAGCAAAATTATGTTTTATTTTGTTTATCCTCATAGATCCCAATTTGAAGAACAAAGCCAACATGTCTACATTTAATCTCTTAGCTGAGTTAAGCTTCTCCAGCCTCAAGTCTGTTACCCATATTCAGTGCCAAGAAGTAAATTTTCAATAGCAATCTGTGTATATATTTTACTTTATTATTCAATTATTTTTAGTAATAGCAATAATATCTTTTTTTTCCTGAATTAAGGGAACCATTTCGCTGTACACGTCTTACAAGATTTGCATACTTTCCATGAGACTTTTTGTTCCGCTTTATAACCCCCTACCACCACTCAAACTAGGCTTTCCAAGATTCCCAATATAAATACTTCTTTACAGCAGAAGTTTCTTCTCCAAGGAATCAGAAAGCCATAAATTTCCAGAGCGCACAGACTCATTCGTATTAGAAGCCTCTTCAGAGACTCTGAATACAAAGATGCTCCTGTGGTTTAAGAATATTTAAGATGAAATGGAAAATGCAATTCAGTTATGTGTATATGTTTATATTATACCAGGACTTAATCCCTTTGTGTTGAAAAAAAAATTTTTTTCCAGTCGTACTACGGTTTCTGCAGGACACACCAAAACCTCTAGAATCAAGTTAATATGTGGTCCTTCACTTTCGCACAGGAATTGTTCTTTTCCCTCCAAGTGTATATTAATTTGAGATGGAATCAGCGTTTACATAAAACATGTAAGAGTCTTAGAAGACTTGCTCAGAACATGGAGGTGAAAGACAGACACTGGGATGGATTTTAAGCAGTGGACCACAACTTTATTAACTTAAAGCTGGGCATGGGCAGTATACACTTATGCCATCTCACTTCTCAGGCATTTAAATGGGTCCAGTGTGGGGTTACAGGGATCTCACCATATAACCAATAACTTGCAATAGACCTCTCAGCCCTAGAACTCAGCTTGCTTCTGAGTCCTCTCACCCAGCCCTCAGGAGAGGAGGTAGAGGGTATCAGGGACAGCCTCTACAGGAGATTTTAAGTTTCCCCTTCTCCTTACAGGCATAAACTCCACCAGTGAAAATCCTGGGTCTCATTTACCTCTGGGAGCTGGCCCTTTTAGTCTTTATCTACACTAGACACCAGCTCCAAGCTTCAACAAACTAAACATTGCTATATTCATCTCTAAATATCAGACTTGCAAATCTTACTCTTCTTTACCCCAACTATGCCTCCACAATGTTAAGAGGAAAACACCCACTACACCAATTTGACCCAATGAGAAAAAAAATCCTTCCTGATCCTCCCAAAAAGGCAATCAGACAGACCCACAGTATCCTGGAAACAGCTCTGTATCTACAAATACAGGGAAAGAGGGTCCAGCTGCTGAAGAGGCATGGGGCTCCTGAAAAGTATAAGTTATTCCAGGAGGAGGGACAAAGGGGTCAATCAGCTCCCACTTGCCCCTTATGCCCAGCCAATGGGATGTGAAGAACCCAAGGAGTTGGAGGGGCCCAGCTCTGGCATTTTCAGGCATTAGCTCTCCTCCATTTCCCCCATTTTGGGAGGGGTGCTTCCCCTTTTCTGGTCTGAACAACATCCCTACACTCTGCTGAGACGCTACGGTGAGGGTGTGGAGCCATTTCTAATCAAATATGCTCCCAACACCCATTGAACCAGAAGTGTGGGGTGGAGATTAACCAATTATTTAGTAACTTCTGCCGTTCAGCAACTTTTATTAATAAAATATTATTTTCATAAAAAAGTAAAAATTCTGTATTGTATACTTTCAAAAATAAAGAGTTTTATGTAAGTACATGAGTAAATTCATACTAAGGTAGGTGCTTGTCACTAAATTTTAATCATGATCAACATTTTGTTAAATCACCACAGCCAACATGAAACCTGAGGATAAGCTGAGAGTTTTATGCTATGCAAAGTATATGTCAGAAATATAAACAAAAGAATGTTATTTTTGTTAGTATTTAAGATCTATGTGACTTAGAAGCCTGGGTAAAGTCCAGCTATGCCTTACAAGGTGTTAGTTCACTGAAGTTCTGTTGTTTAGTGAATTACGATTGAAACTTGGCTTTGATCCAGTTTTGTATGTTAGAAGTCCTTTTGCTATCTCATGCAACAATATTCCAGAGGTATAAAGTCCAATTTATAAAAGCTTTTCCTGTATGTGTGTTTCCTGTTTGTTTCCCTGCAGTCTGATTTCTCTGAGCTCCTTCAGTCTGGGCTCAAAATATCCCCCTCAGGAAAGCATGATTTATTTCATGTCAACAAACTCAGATCTTGTCCTGTCTCTCTTAAATTTATTTAACTGTGTGATGAGCACATGCAGCTTCTCATTTCTGTATGATGTAAAGTCTTCTCTTGTCCTTGCAAAAGCAACTCTAGTAACTTCAGAATACTTAGTTACCATTTCCCAAAAAATTCTTTGCTTAATTTTTTTCAATTGCTGTGAAGTTGTACAGTACCTACACTAAAGGTCATCCTAAACTGCCATTTGTATTTCGCAATTAACTAGTTTCTTTTACATCTGCTAGAGAATTCCGCAGAATCAGACAACTACTTTCAAACTCTCCTGAATTCTTAACTTTTTGAAAATGCTCTTCTGATATGTCTGATCACACACAGAACTATGGGGGAATAAAAACAGATCCTCCTCGAGAAAATGTTTAGAGAGAACGATGGTATAGCCACTCTCAAATGAGTAATGGAAACAAAGCTAAACTGGCATACTGACAACAACAAACTTTTTGGATTTAACAGCATTTTGGGAATGTAATAAAAAAATCTTTAAGAATGTCTCTCAGTGATTCCAGGATCTTAATAAAATGTTAAAATACTATAAATGGAAAGTCATTGAACCATACAAGACCATCTCAAAATCACTTCCTTTAATATTATTTGTACTTTATCCTAACTTACTTTCTAGCTATTGTGCAGTTAGCATATTTCCTCCAGCATTTTTCTGGTCGACATAAATGTCAAAAAAAAAAAAATCACCATTTTATTTTTAAGGGAAGTTCTTTAAAAAGGTTATTTTACTGAAGTCCAAAATAAATTCTGAAAGCGTGTTCTATATAGACCTGGTGTTACTTTAAAGTCTTAATGTCAGCAGGGTAGGAATCAGACCATCTATAAATGGACTTTGAAAGGCATAATGTGTTGACAGGAAAAACAAAACATTTTGATAGGTTCTGCTAACGCACCTATTTCTTGAACATGTTTATATTTTCAAATAGCAAAACTTGATAAAGTGACAGCCACTGTTAGATGGCTTTATTCTTAGTAATATTTTTGCATTAGCTGGGGTTAAAAGGAAGCATCCTTCACCCTTGTACAGGGTGGTGAGCAGGGCTATGTGACCCAGTGACTTATTGGTGCCAACTGTCAGAGGTCACAGAGTGCATAGGGCTACAGGAATCCCCTGGGTCTGGTCCCTACATAATAGTTCATAAACAAGTGTCATGTAAACTACTGAAAGCTTGTTTCACATTATCATAAAAATTGCAAAATGTATGAATGGATAATATACTGAAAAATATACTCTTAAGGTCTGAGTTGGGACTGGTCATCAGAAGGTGATAAGTTTCAGGCAGGAGACGCTTATCTACCTCTCTGGTTATATGTAAATTGACTATTGCATTTTTCGCAATGAATGCCTATTTACTATCTGAGCAAAACAGTAATCAAGTGAGCAAAAGGCTAACCAAGAAATTGCAAAGTCTCCAGAAGAGATTCTACACAAGAAAAAACAAGCAGCAGGGGGTAACCACAAGTGAAAACACTGGATTGCTGAAACTATATTTGGGGGTGACAAGTTACGCCCAGGTATTCTTAATGTATAAACCAATCTAGCAGCTGGATGATCTTTTGAATAGAGGATCACAGCCGGTCCGAAGCTGGGAGAAAACTGTGAGTGAGCTAATCTTTATAATACATGAAACCATCTTGTTAGTTCAATGTAGCATGTAGAAAGCGTGTTATGATTTTATTTTATAGGTAACCATTTGTTTCCATTAATTTTACTTGACTTCTTGAAACTCTATACTTTGTTTAACAAACTTTTACTTGTTGTCACTAGAAGCATATCTAAGTACTGTGTATTAAGCACAGCAATGATCCTGAGGTGAAACTTATAAGTTGAGGTGCACTATTCCCTCAGGAATAGCATATCTGTAAAATACCATGAGTGTCCAGTGGAACAGGAGCTGGGCACTCTAAGAGGACACCTTGACGCTGAGGAGTTGGTGTATGCAAACAGAGGAATCACGGAGCCTGTGTAAGCTGAGAGGGGAGTGTCTGTGTTACCCATGGCTGGGAGTCAAGGAGTTGACCCCTGGCAGGCACAGACAAGGCTTCCTCACAGTAAGGGCAAATGGTAGTGAGGTGCCTCATAACCTTGGTAAGCGTCACAGGTTGCAAGACCTGAAGTTTACAACAGCTAAAACCAGGACTTGATGATTAAAAGCCTTGATGGGGGGAGGAGGAGGATTCCTTGGCTATAAAATGAAGGCCAGATAGACAACATTTCATCAAAATATGATGGACTGAAAACACTAGTTGAAAACCTCAAAAATAAGATATCTGACCAAGATGTCATTTCTACAGATAAGGTGACTGAGAATAGAGTCTTAAAAATAAATTGGGCATGTTTTAAAACAAAAGGAGAGCCAAAAATTGCAGCTACTTGGGGCTCCTGAGAAAACAGATGGAGGTTCTGACATCTGGGAGGAAGCAGGTGGGGGGCATGGATAACTAGGTCTTTGACTCCAAATTGTGCCAACTACCTCAATTTCCCTCTTCAGTGCTCATCCTCAAAAACAAGTCTGCATTAGTATCTAAGCCCCCCAAAAATTATAATTACTTGTACAGATAATGTGACTAAAAAGACTTTGAAGGCACAGCTCAGATAAGAGTACCAAAGGGTCTTAAATTGTGATATATCTTGATAATAAGCCTTCATTTTTTTTAAATATAAAGAACTATGCAGGTATCAAAAAATCTGCCATATTCTAAAAGTAGCCACTGTGAATTTATATCTAACAAGGCTACATCTAGAATACAGAGGACAAACTTAAGTTCCTTAAATCATCTGATGAAGCTAAAATTTTTCTTGATTCCAAGAGTAATTAACTGTCTGGGGACTCAGTTAAATTAGAGGCAACTGGGACACTAAACACTGATAGAGCTGTATGATGAATTGGGGTTTCTGTCTGTACTGCTTCTGAATAGTGGATGATGGTATGAAAATGTATCATGAAATTATTGTGTCACGAAAAACCTATATGTATGTGGATTCCCCACGCGTTAGCAGGGTTGTCTCATGTCTGCCAGGCCAAACACAATTGTGAGTGACCAGCAGTCAACAACAGTCTAAGTAAAATACCTTGAGACTATAAATTTGCTTTCCTGAGAGATGACATTTCCTGCTCTTATTTGAAGCAGAGGCAGGCTGTTGGAAGTAATAAAAAATTACCAAAAGGCAAAACAAAAGAAGTAGGTGACCCCAGCAGGAGTCTCTAAAGGGAGTTATAAGGGGGACTGGAGGAGATCTATTTTGCACTAGTTTAACATGAGGAAGGCTGCTGCAGGGACAGGGTAGGCAAGCCCAAGAAACCATTTTTTTTATATCTGAGTTGTTTTTAAAATCTTCTATTGACTAAACACAACCAGTGACACCAGGCCCCCTTTTAGTCACCACACTTTTCTCAGCAAATCACCTTCCCTTTCTTGCTCCAGTCCACTCTCTCTACCAAATTATATTACTCTTGTTCAATTAACTCCCCAAAACACTTTGTTTAATCAATATGCTTTTCACCTTTAACTCGGGACTAATCTACACTAGAAGCACTACAGCGGCACAGCTACACTGATGCAGCTGCGCCCCTATAGCGCATCTGGTGAAGAACCACTATGCTGACGGGAGAGAGCTCTCCCGTTAGCATCATAAAACCATCTCCACAAGAGGCGGTAGCTATGTCAGCGGAAGAAGCTCTCCCACCGACATACCACTGTCCACACTGGCACTTAGGACACCCCTGAGTGACATAAGTTATACCAACATAACCTGTAGTGTAGACAAGTCCTAAGTACAAAAGGATGTACTATTTTTTATTTGATTTAGCATTTATCATTTCCAGAGCTTCACGTAACAAGGTCTCTGGTGGACAACAGAGGAGAGAGTTGGCAGGGAGGCAATTCACAAGATAGAGGAGGCGGCCCAAAAACGACTGTCTGAAGCCTTAAAAAAAAATTCTTGTTAAGCACTTTTACTGTTGGACTTTGGCATTCCTTCAAATGTAATGAAAACAATTAGCATCTCACACTACTGATTTACCAAGTGGATGAAAATAAAGAGAAGAAGCAAAAAACTCATAGAACACTATTTCTATCTACAGCCAAGCTCTTCCAAAGATTATTTTTCTGTGATGATGCCAAGAGATTCCTGAAGAAAACAGGGTACCATAAAAATAGCAGTCTCTGAGGAAACCTGGATCTTAACCAATTTGGACTTTATAGATTAAAACCAACACTTTATACTGCATCTGGAAATGGACTGGAAGCCAGCACAGAGGTAATGTAGTATACACCTCTACCCCAATATAACGCTGTCCTCGGGAGCCAAAAAAATCTTACCGTGTTATAGGTGAAACCGCGTTATATCGAACTTGCTTCGATCTGCCAGAGTGCGCAGCCCCCCCGAGCACTGCTTTACCGCATGATATCCAAATTCATGTTATATCAGGTCGTATTATATCGGGGTAGAGGTGTACTTCTTATAGAACTTCAGCTGTATACTGAAGTTACCTTAGCCCATACCACTTCACTGTCTCCATTTAAGGCCTCACATACCTATTGAAAAGGGAGGGTGATGTAATAAAGGCAGATGATGAGCAAGCACAAAGTACAACCTTCTAGATTCTCTCAGATGGGAGAGTATGATGCCACCAAAGTGCAATTCCACCTGCCCCTGACAGAGTCTGCTCCTGGATGAATACCTTCTTTTGGTCAATAGTATCAGAAGACAATCCATAGATCTACAAGAACAAACATGGACACTCCATCAATTTACTGTCCAACAAGCATTTAAGAAGATTGGGTCTCTAGTCCTTCCTCAGAGTCCTTGCACTGTATGCCCGATTCTTTCCTTCCTTCCTTCTGTCTTTCCATCCTGACTTTGCCTCTTTTGGGTGTTAGGGTTGAATTTGGTAACTCCACTAGCAAAGAGTCTTTTTCTGCTAAGTGGATATTTACCACAGGCTACCGATAAAATAAATGGCATGGGGACATTTTTCTATATGTTCTTCTTTCACTGTAGGGAAATAAAATGGTTTATCAGCATGGTGGACAATTCATTAGCTGGGAGTAACCTTAAAAAAAAAAAGGCAGTTTATACCTTTGATAGCCAAGTCTTAGCCTTCACAAATTTTCAGAGAGGAGCCTACAGAGAATATTGCATTTTATGAAGTACCAGACATAATCCAGAAGGCACAAGCCACACAGAAAACATAGTATATCATAATTTCTGGAGAATTTCCACTTTCAGATGCTGGGGGACCGCTCACTTTTATGGAAGTGCCACTATTACTCTTAGGAATATGTGGTATTTTTCCTAGTTTGTTCAGATTTTTTCACTTTTATTTTATTTTTCCCCTTTTTAAATAACATTTAACCAACAAATAAAACATATTACGGCATTAAAGTTCTGAAATGAAGCAACAAAAACAAGGATCTTAATCCAAAAATAGAGTGTCCAAACTTTACCCAATTGTGCCTAGTTGTTGTAGAAATCATTAGCATCATGCTCTATCTTGAAAGCTCCTTGCAATATTTGATAAACATAAAAGATCTCAAGTGAACGTTCTCATACACTAAATTCCATTACAAAAGGACCGATATAAGTGCAAAAAATAATTGGATTTACCACCCACAAAATGCTGATCACTTCTGTAATCTCATGTGCTATCAAAGACTCTTAAACCAGAGGCTCTTGACCTTTCCAGACTACTGTACCCCTTTCAGGAGTCTGATTTGTCTTGCATACCCCCAAGTTTCACCTCACTTAAAAACTACTTGCTTACAAAAATCAGACAAAAATACAAAGGTGAAACAGCATACTATTACTGAAAAATTGCTTACTTTCTCATTTTTACCATGCAATTATAAAATAAATCAACTGGCATATAAATATTGTCCTTACATTTCAGTGTATAGTATATAGAGCAGTATAAACAAGTCATCATTTACGTGAAATTTTAGTTTGTCTTGACTTTGCTAGTGCTTTTTGTAAAACTAGGCTAATATCTAGATGAGTTGATATACCCCTTGGAAGACCTCTTTGTACCTCCAGGTACCCGCATACCCCTGGTTGAGAACCACTGTCTTAAGCCAATTAAAAAAATATTAGTGAATTAATCTTCACAATGCCCCTGTGAGGCAGGTAAGTATTATTCTTATTTTACAGATAGATAACTGATGCATAAAGAGGTCAAGTCACTTGTCTAAGATTACATGAACTGTGTGTTCAGACCAGGAATAAAATCCAGATCCCCCAAGTTTCATCTCCTACTCAGAGTTTAGACACTTAGGGCATGTCTACACTGGCATGTCTACACTGCAGTTAAAAATCTGCAGCTGGCCTATGCCAGCTGACTCAGGCTCGCAGGGCTCCGGGTAAGGGGCTATTTCATTGCAGTGCAGAGACGTTCGGGCTCAGGCGGAAGCCGGACTCTAGGACCCGGTGAGGTGGGAGGATCCCAGAGCTTGGGCTGCAGCCTGAGCTCAAGCCTCTACACCCCAATTAAACAGCTGTGCAACCTGAGCCCCACAAGCCCAAGTCAGCTTCCATGGGCCAGCCATGGGTGTCTAATTGCAGCATAGACTTACCCTAAGGCCTGGTAGGAATATCTATGATAGATTTTAAAAAGTCACAAAGATCACTCCTTCCTTCCAGTGCAGTAGTATGTTTTCTAATTGAAAATGTAGAAAAAAGTAAATATGACCTCTCAGCAATGAGCATATGATTGGTGGTCTCAGTGATTAATTTGCACCAGAGCTTGCCAGGTCTGAGCCCCAGCACCTCTAGGTTTGGCAGTTCATGGTCCCAGCACCTCTGGGCGTGCCGCATCAGTTATGAAAGTAAAAAAAATTGCTTGAGCCCCAGCACCTCGTTCATTACAAATTAAGCACGACATGGCCTATATATTTTCAATCTATGCTAGCTTTTAAATGAAACTGTTTAAACTGAAGTCTTCCACAAATGTCACTACAACATAAAAATTCAGAGTACACAATAAATAAATAGGCCAGCCTACTTCCTTTAGAAATAGCGTGTTGATACTGCTGAGCTTATGGGATTTTGGCTCATTTCCTAGATTTCCAGGTTTGGCTGAAAATCATAATCATGATACACCAAGTTGAAATGAAGTGCCAAACTTTTGTCCCAAGAGGACAAAAATTCATTTAGAGTATTTCCAAGCAACTGAAGACATTCTTATATCAATGGTCGGTATTGAATGGCCTCTTAGACAGACAAAACTGCAATGAGGTACCAGAATAAATCACCTAATTTCACTGTCTGGTCAAGCAAAACATAAGAGCCATGAGACTTGCACAATATTTTTCAAGTTTTAAATTATTAGAAAAGTCAGAATCCAAAAGTTCAAACAAAATAACCAAGTGACATAAAAAGCTTAGAGTACCTTTCCCAGACCTGAAGAAGAGCTCAGTGTGGCTCAAAAGCTTGTCTCTTTCACCAACAGAAGTTGGTCTGATAAAAGATATTACCTCACCCACCTTGTGTCTCAAATAAAAACCAAGGCAATTAAAAATAATTCAGTGGTATTCAAATATTGAAAGAATGAGACACGTGATAGTGTTCAAATTAAGATCCTATCAAGGCTTAACATTTTTTCACAGGATGATAACAAACACTTCCTAAACAAAATTTGGGAAATTGGTGAGGAATAATAAATGCAAGTATTACTCACCTCCTCCCTTGTTGCCTATTTCTTCACATTCCCTCTTCCGCCACTGTGACGGGTTGGATCACAGAAACCCCCTTGGGAGCTGCCACCTAATGTGCAAAGACTACCCCTGCTTCTGTTTTCCCTGCCAGCTCAGGACTCCAGCACCCTGTTTTGCTGAGCCAGACACTCCAGTCTGCTCTAACAAAGACTCAGGGTCTGAATCACTTGTCCCAAAGCTGCAAGTTTACCCAAAAACAGCGTACAGTAGTGTGCTTGTCTTTAGCACTCAGATGCCCAACTCCCAATGGGGTCTAAACCCAGATAAATCCGTTTTACCCTGCATAAAGTTTATGCAGGGCAAACTCATAAATTGTTCGCCCTCTATAACACTGATAGAGAGATATGCACAGTTGTTTGCTCCCCCAGGTATTAATACATACTCTGAGTAAATTACTAAATTACTCTTCCTTTGTTCTCCCACCCATGCCCATGTCCACAGGCCCTTGCCCTATACACATTTTTCCCCACCTACATGACCAAGATTCTTCTGCCTCCCCACTTAGTACGGCGCAGTTTTCTGTTTAGCACTGCATAAATGTTATCCATTCCAGGGCCAGAGGGAGCGATTCAGTACCAGTCAGACACAGAAGAGTAGGCACCACTTTGCAGGGAGGGGATGGAGAGCACTTGCAGCCCAACAGCACTGCCAGTTCAAGAGTGCAACCAAAGCAAGTAACTTCACCAACTGATTGCCCTTCAAGAACAGAGAAAGGCTGAAGGCCTCTATTCAGCACAATGGACTTCCTCCTTGAGCAGCTATAAAGCTGGGGAAGAGGAAAGATCTCAAGACCCTTCTCCAGGCCTTCAGGCAGCTGGCTGGATATAAACTCTTCCTCCACAAAGTTAGCACTCAGCTAGATAATCCTGCAGATAAACAGTTGCAACAGATAAACTAAAGAAACTAGGTTAAGGTAGAAACTTAGTATAAAAGTTTCAGCACAGGAAAAATATTTCAGTGCAACGTTATAATTCTGGGCTCAGCACTAAGTATCTTTACCCCACACCACCACCAATGCCTAGTGCAAACAGCCACACTCAACAGCCAAACAAGATGGAAGCCCTTTCAGACTATGGGGGAAAGAATGAAAGTGATGCAGGATCATGCCAAACCAGAATCTTCATAAAGATTTGGGATTTGCCCCGCCCATATAGAGGTCTCCTATCACCACCAACACTATCCTGACTACGAGGGCTGAAATTAATGCTGTTTCTCTAGAGCATTAATACCATGTCAGGATGTCAGCAGCTGTTGCTGTTGAATGACAACTCTCCCAGTATTAAAAAATATTTTGAAAATGGTAAAATATCCCAGTAACAGGAAGATTTTTTGAATTGGCCTGAAAGTCATAACCAAATGAATTCATCATCTCTTGAATGTGGAATTGATCTGAATTAAATTGTTTTGCTCTTTTTAGTCCCATTTGACTTTGAGCTAAACATCAATAGGTGCACAAATAGAATCTTTTAAGATCTATTAACTCCAACACTGATTTCTTCAACCAAAGATCTAAAACAATTTAGCTGGCCTTCATTTAATAAAGCTTTTCCACAACAACAAAAAGTCTCACATAAAAGCTCAACTTCACTTTCTGATGGTCACTTAAACCCTTAATTCTAACGAAAACTCTCCCACTCTTAGTTTTTTAAACCCTAAATTAGCAAACAAGACACCACATAATATATGCTATAAGCATAGGTCTTCTCTGAAAAGCTGGGACCTTCAATTGCTTCAGCTGCAATACAAACCATTGAGTCATGGCCAATACAAGCTAATTTGAATAATCAATATGACAACCTTATTTTTCTAATGCAAACAGGATTGATACAGTAAGGTGTCTCAATGCCACATCACAGTCATGGCCTCTTTTAACCCCTAATTAGATTTAGGCGATTATCCCTGCTCTTCCTTACAAGTGTACAGCTCGGATAAGGGATGACAAAAGCTATCTGCCACTTATTCAGCCTTTGCAGACTGCAGGTTATCCAGGGAGATAGAGGGTAAGATCAGCAAACAATTGTTATTCATATCATCTACAGTTTTAAGATAGTCACAGTTTTCCATACGTGCTAAGTGAAAATAGCCCAGAGCATTAGGTAAATGCAAAATGCTTAAGAACATCAGGCTTACACAGATGGAAATTCAAGGTGATGTTAGGGAATTATGTCTAATTCAAATTGGTTATCACAAAGAAGTATCAGGAAATGATCTTCTCTGTCAGATCGAGAACGCCAAGTTTTTAATAGACTTCATTGTTTCTTTGCAATTTAACATTGAATAGTTTATATCAATATCTCTAAAAAAAAAAAAAATCAAACTTATGAACAGTCCCAATAGAATTACACAGCTAACCCTAGAAGACAAAAAACATCTATTGCAGAAATGTAAATCACATTTCATTTACAAGAATTCAAGCTTCAATGCAAATATTTAAATTATAATGTCGTTTTACATTTAATTGTATCCAATATTTGAGCTAATAAGATATAAAAGCACATTTATATTGTGCTACATAAACACAGCATCAGTGTAAAGGCAGACCAGGAAAAGGAAAATCATGATGTTGCTTATATAAAACGAATATTTTCCCTGGCAGGAATGTGATATACAAAAATTGCTATGCTAAAGTAGATCATATGTTCATAAGATTTCTATTCCAATTACTTTACACAGTGACTGCAAACAAAACCAAACACGTATTTTTTCCTCTATATAATCCATATATAAATGTACTCACCCTGTACATGAATGTGCCTAACATGCTTTTACAGTTAAAAAGGAGTGTTTTCCTACAGCATCCTTCCTATACTAATCTGCACAGACCCTGGATTAGGAAAGTCATTTATCTGAATCGTAAGTAAAACATGAATGTTTAGGAGATTATTAGGGGCAAAATTTTCAGTAGTGCCCAAAAGTCACGTGGGTGCTTTTGAAAATCCCATCCAAAGTTAGCATCTATATCTATCAAGATACCATTTTCTGAGTAAATAAAACCCTTAAATTGCAGTGCTTTCACTCTCAGGAAAAAAGTTTACTCAAAACTAGTACAATTCAAACAGTCCCTTTCTCATAATTTTTTTTTTTTTAAAACTATGTCAAATGTTAAAACAGAATAGTCTAAAGCAGTGGTTCCCAAACTTGTTCCACCGCTGGCCGAGGGACGTACTGGCCACTGCTTCCAGCGGCTCCCATTGGCCTGAAGCAGCAAACCGCGGCCACTGGGAGCCGCAATCGGCCGCACCTGCGGATGCGGCAGGTAAACAAACCGGCGCAGCCCGCCGGGGCTTTCCCTGCACAAGCGGCGGAACAAGTTTGGGAACCACTGATCTGAAGGTCCACTTGAGTCAGACCCTTATTTGTTCAAAATGAAAATATTTGCTATAATTTTTTAAAACTTTACAGTCAATATGTTCTCTCCTTTTTCCTGCTCCTTCCTGCACTCAGCTACTGCTGTGCACAGCAGTGGCGGGTAAGAGGCAATATTCATACCATCTCCCTCTTCTCCCCCGCTGCTATGCTCACTCTCATCCTCCCTCTACTAGAGAAACAGGAAGCAGCAATGCACTTTCTACTCCTTGCTATCCCGAGCAAAAGCTAGCCCACAGCTTGAAGTTAAACAAGCGTGAAAAAGTGGTTAGCCTCGTTTGTGTTGTGTTGCAAACAACATTAATTCTACAGTTATTCACTGGGGAAACTAAAGTCTTTTAATCATTTTTATTCACATCCCTAAATTTCAATAGCTGGCAATTTTAATAAGAATGTTTGTTTGTGCTATCCCAGGAGATGGCTACCTTGACACAGTATTGTTTAGTGATCTGAGCATGTGTGCAGGAGCTATGAACACTGAGCTCTAATAATGCTCCTGAAATGATGTATGGCCTTAGGTAGGTCACAATGTTTGTCTCATGTCTCAAATCTGAAAAATGGGTGTAACACTTTTCTCCTGAGGTATAGTTTACATTTTCAAAAGACAAAAATGTGAAGCGCCAAGTCCTATTGTTTTTTGTGCATTTCTCTGAAGGGGAAATGTTTTTCTCGTTAAAAAATTAAGGAGAGGCAGAGAATAATGATAGGCGCTCCTTTCATGCTTTTTGAACTCATAAAGAGCACCAACCACAGAAGCATTCTCCACCTGATAATGGGGAACAGCGCTGATAATGTGTACCTAGCGTAGAGATTGGAGGAAACAAGAAATGAACATCTACAGTCAAACCCTCTGGTTCTTTCCCACATGTCTCAGGATCAACTCCCAGCGGGGGGAAAAAAATCCCTAAACATAGTTAAATGTTCACTGATTGAAAGTTATAATGCTCACAAAATAAGCCAATTGAGATAATCAAAATGAAAAACAGAGGTCAGGCTACAATGCAGTAGTTCCATGATCATCCTTTTAAGTTTTCTGACAATTCTATCTGCAGCAATTACAGAGTGGTTGGTTGCAACTGTATAGTTAAGAATCACAGAATTATAGAATCAGAATATCAGGGTTGGAAGGGACCCCAGGAGGTCATCTAGTCCAACCCCCAAAGCAGGACCAATCCCCAACTAAATCATCCCAGCCAGGGCTTTATCAAGCCTGACCTTAAAAACCTCTAAGGAAGGAAATTCCACCACCTCCCTAGGTAACCCATTCCAGTGCTTCACCACCCTCCTAGTGAAAAAGGTTTTCCTAATATCCAACCTAAACCTCCCCCACTGCAACTTGAGACCATTACTCCTTGTTCTGTCATCTGTTACCACTGAGAACAGTCTAGATCCATCCTCTTTGGAATCCCCTTTCAGGTAGTTGAAAGCAGCTATCAAATCCCCCCTCATTCTTCTCTCCTGCAGACTAAATAATCCCAGTTCCCTCAGCCTCTCCTCATAAGTCATGTGCTCCAGCCCCCTAATCATTTTTGTTGCCCCCCGCTGGACTCTCTCCAATTTTTCCACATTCTTCTTGTAGTGTGGGGCCCAAAACTGGACGCAGTACTCCAAATGAGGCCTCACCAATGCAGAATAGAGGGGAATGATCACGTCCCTCGATCTGCTGGCAATGCCCCTACTTATACAGCCCAAAATGCTGTTAGCCTTCTTGGCAACAAGGGCACACTGTTGACTCATATCCAGCTTCTCGTCCACTGTAACCCCTAGGTCCTTTTCTGCAGAACTGCTGCCTAGCCATTCGATCCCTAGTCTGTAGCAGTGCATGCGATTCTTCCATCCTAAGTGCAGGACTCTGCACTTGTCCTTGTTGAACCTCATCAGATTTCTTTTGGCCCAATCCTCTAATTTGTCTAGGTCCCTCTGTATCCTATCTCTACCCTCCAGCATATGTACCACTCCTCCCAGTTTAGTGTCATCTGAAAACTTGCTGAGGGTGCAGTCCACACCATCCTCCAGATCATTAATGAAGATATTGAACAAAACCGGCCCCAGGACCGACCCTTGGGGCACTCCGCTTGATACCGGCTGCCAACTAGATATGGAGCCATTGATCACTACCCATTGAGCCCGACGATTTAGCCAGCTTTCTATCCATCTTATAGTCCATTCATCCAGCCCATACTTCTTTAACTTGCCAGCAAGAAATCTGTGGGAGACCGTGTCAAAAGCTTTGCTAAAGTCAAGGAATAACACGTCCACTGCTTTCCCCTCATCCACAGAGCCATCATAGAAGGCAATTAGGTTAGTCGGGCATGATTTGCCCTGGGTGAATCCATGCTGACTGTTCCTGATCACTTTCCTCTCCTCTCAGTGCTTCAGAATTGATTCCTTGAGGACCTACTCCATGATTTTTCCAGGGACTGAGGTGAGGCTGACTGGCCTGTAGTTCCCCGGATCCTCCTCCTTCCCTTTTTTAAAGATGGGCACTACATTAGCCTTTTTCCAGTCATCCGGGACCTCCCCCGATTACCATGAGTTTTCAAAGATAACGGCCAATGGCTCTGCAATCACATCTGCCAACTCCTTTAGCACCCTCGGATGCAGTGCATCCGGCCCCACAGAGTTGTGCTCATCCAGCTTTTCTAAATACTCCTGAACCACTTCTTTCTCCACAGAGGGCTGGTCACCTCCTCCCCAGGCTGTGCTGCCCAGTGCAGCAGTCTGGGAGCTGACCTTGTTCGTGAAGACAGAGGCAAAAAAAGTATTGAGTACATTCGCTTTTTCCACATCCTGTGTCACTAAGTTGCCTCCCTCATTCAGTAAGAGGCCCACACTTTCCTTGACTTTCTTCTTGGTGCTAACATACCCGAAGAAACCCTTCTTGTTACTCTTAACATCTCTTGCTAGCTGCAAATCCAAGTGTGATTTGGTCTTCCTGATTTCACTACTGCATGCCTTAGCAATATTTTTATACTCTTCCCTGGTCATGTGTCAAACCTTCCACTTCTTGTAAGCTTCTTTTTTGTGTTTAAGATCAGCAAGGATTTCACTGTTAAGCCAAGCTGGTCGCCTGCCATATTTACTATTCTTTCTACACATCGGGATGGTTTGTTCCTGCAACCTCAATAAGGATTCTTTAAAATGCAGCCAGCTCTCCTGGACTCCTTTCCCCCTCATGTTATTCTCCCAGGGGATCCTGCCCATCAGTTCCCTGAGGAAGTCAAAGTCTGCTTTTCTGAAGTCCAAGGTCCGTATTCTGCTGCCCTCCTTTCTTCCTTGTTTCAGGATCCTGAACTCGACCATCTCATGGTCACTGCCTCCCAGGTTCCCATCCACTTTTGCTTCCCCTACTAATTCTTCCCTGTTTGTGAGCAGCAGGTCAAGAAGAGCTCCGCCCCTAGTTGGTTCCTCCAGCACTTGCTCCAGGAAATTGTCCCCTATACAGGCTGTGTCAGAAGTTCAGTTCAACAGGAGCTTTAAAGTTTTATAAAAATCTCATTAACACTGCAAAAAACAAAAAAACGGAAAGCAATCTGTGTACTATTTGAATTTTTCATGATGGTTTGACAAAAATTGGATTGATATGGAAAGAATAAGAGTTCCAAAATGACCCCCTCTTTGAAGTTTTTCCACTGGATTGTCTCACCTTTTATTCTGACACCCTTGCAAAAAATCTAAAGCACTATGGAATCTTTGCTTTGCACCACATGTTTCTTGCTGCTGACTATACAATATCAGTTATACACAGGTGGTGCTCATGTGTGTCATAATTTATAACTTTTTCTTTATCACTGAAAAAATATGTGCCAACCAAACACACTGTATTTATCAGTGATTATGTAACATAGCCGCTCAGGGCAAAAACTCAGAAAGATAAGTTCAAATCTCCCCTCTATCAACTTTCACAAATTCCCATGCACTTCACCACCCTTATTATTAAATCAAGGCCATGACCTCCAGCTCTGCAAGGCATGTATGACCTGCCAACTCATTTTACAAATAATTTAACAGAGAAGTTACACAAGGTCAGAGGAAGCAGAGACAGGAATAGAACCCAGGTCTCAAACATGGTAGCTACTCAGCCACATGACTTTCAGATTCAATATGCTTTTGTTATCCTGTCTTTATTAAATCACATTTCTTCCAGAGCCAGGGATAGAACCCAGAATTCCTGATCTCCACTATGCTATTGTCATCTAGCAAAAAATTACTCTCTCTCTAGGAAAGTGTATGTCAAATACTTGTTTACTGGCTGAACAAAGTAAAGATTAGGAATTACTCTGGTATCTCAAGTTGTAGACATCTGATTTCAGTATGAAGGTCCCATTTGCACTTAGGCCAATAGTTCTCAAACTTTTGTACTGGTGACCCCCTTTCACATAGCAAGCCTCTGAGTGCGACTCCCCTTATAAAACACTTTTTTATATATTTAACACCATTATAAATGCTGGATGCAAAGTGGGGTTTGGGGTGGAGGGTGACAGCTCGCGACCCCCCATGTAATAACCTCGTGACCCTCTGAGGGGTCCAAACCCCCAGTTTGAGAACCCCTGACTTAGGCAAAGAACTGAACAGTGACCTCATCAATAGTAAGGCAGAATAACTTACCAAATCAATGGCATTTGTGACAGTCAGGCTACATCTACACTACAGGGGGGGGTCGATTTAAGATACGCAAATTCAGCTACGCGAATAGCGTAGCTGAATTCGACGTATCAGATCCGACTTACCCTGTTGTGAGGACGGTGGCAAAATCGACTGCCGCGGCTCCCAGTCGACGGCGCTTACTCCCACCTCCGCTGGTGGAGTAAGCGCGTCGATTCGGGGATCGATTGTCGCGTCCTGACGAGACGCGATAAGTCGATCCCCAAGAGATCGATTTCTACCCGCCGATTCAGGCGGGTAGTGTAGACCTAGCCTCAGATGCTGCAATCTGTTGATACAAGAGCATCTGAAGTCACTGTTAAGGTTTTGTGCAGAGTGTTAGTTTGAGGAAGCTGGGGTACATATTGCTTTTTGGTATCTGTCGGATGTGGAAGTGAAAGTCTTATGGAGTGTATTATCCACAGTGCTATAGGCAATGTAAAAGCGGCAAGAAATATCTTCTCTTTTCAGGATTTGAGCTCGTGTGTCCTAATGCAACCTTAACTCTCACTAAGCTGAACAAAGTTTTTCTGTTGTTTATATCAATATTATGCGAAATAGCTTTAAAGATATTTTTCAAATAAAACTGTACCTGTGATGTGTTAAAATTTTAACCAGAGGCTTCCTCAAAAATGTTCTCTATGTGATATTCCATAGGTAAAATACTTAGCCGCTAACCCACGCACCAAAATCTATCAATTCCATACTCTTTCCCAGCTGATAAGGGGTATCAGGTGTTGAGAATATGGGCCTTTATGTTCTTCAGATCTTCAGACTGGGCCCCAGCTGCAGCTATGCAGCTGCAGCGGCTTTGCTCTATCTATGTTACTCATCCTCATGTGCTGCTGCATCTGCAGCTGGGGTGGTGGTAATAGGGGAGTCTATAGACTCTGAGGTGCATCTCAACAGGCACTGGGGGAGAGGGGCAGAGCACACAGAGGGAGCTCAGCTTGCCATGGTGTGGCGACTGCTACAAATGCTTGAGAGAGAAACAACTGGGCTCAGTCAGAGAGAGAGAAGGAGAACAGCTTTAACAAACAAAGCCAGCCTTAATATTTTGGGTGCTACCATCAAGCAATTCCCTGCCCCAAATTAATCCTGTTCACTATTACGCAGAGAGAGAAAGCCAACGGATATTAGGGAGGGTTATTTATATGATTCTTTCAGATACACATCAAACTTAACTGACTCGTTTTATAGTGCGTGTGTTTGAAACTTCAGCATCTTTAGTACCAGTGTCCCCTTGCAGAAGCAGAGCCATGCTGTACATTAATTCTATTGCTACCCATTGCTTTGCATTCATCTAAGTCTTTTTGTTTTCAAGGCTGTCTTCACAAAGAAAAAGGGTTAGAAACTGACTTACTAAAAACTCTTAAATGTGACACTCTCCCCTCAAGTGCCATTTATGTTAACAAGAAACTTACATGAGACCCACGAGTCCCTTCCAGCTTGGTGTATACCACCATTTTCTTTAAATTCACAGTCTGCTATTTCATAGCTCTTTACTCTACTTAAGGTTCACCCCCCTCCATTCTGTATGTAACGTTCAAAGCACACTGTCCACTTCTACAAATAATTGTAAAATACGGAGGTCGTTGGTTCAATACTCATTACTAGAACTGAAAAGGTTTCTGGGAGTGAATGGTAGAGACATGCCTAACACGAAGTAAAGAATACATACTGAAATTTCATTATTATGGATACACAACAGTCTCTTGCAATTCAGAAAACTTAAATTTTGTAATCAAGATATGTTATTTTAGCCAGAGATCAAATTTAGGTCAAATTAGGTGAAGTGAAAGGATTTTTGCTATAATAAAACAGACAATCAAAACTATGCAGGTAGGAAAATATTTAGTAAGTGAAATACATGTTCGATGAAAAGAGTATTGTTCTAAGCCAATTAGAGGGGGGAAATAATCCAAGAAAAAAATAAAGCTTTCATGATGCCTTGAAGTCAATTAAGTATTTTCATGAATACTGCATGCAGTCCTATTACTTTTTATCGTAAGGGCATTTTATTCAATTTCAAATATAAAATCTAATTTTGCAAGTTAGAATTTTGAAAAAAAAGGGTATACATCTTTTACATAAGCCAAATAAAACTGACTACCCCCTTGTTTTCATTTAAACAATACCACCTACACCTGTTGTATAGAATTTCCATCAACAGAAAATATACAACTGTAACTTTGTTGCCTCTGTGCAATAAACTTCTATCCTAATATTTTCAAATACTGCTTGATTACTTTGAAAAGTAAACATCAAGTGGATTTTTTTTTTTTTTTTTTGGATAATTACTGGTACATTATACACATAGAAAAAGTATTTTAAGGTTTTGCCAAAATGCATACCAATTAAAAAAAACAATTAAAAAGTCAATTTTTTTCATTAAATTTCCAGTTGTATACACTTAAACCATTGGTGAAAGAACTCAGTCTTTTTAAAAAGGTAACCACAAATGCCATTTTAGCCTAAGGGTGAACAATAATCTCCTTTCAACTGTCTTTTACTTCAGTCAGTCTGTATTATTATTTTGCTGCTTTACTGTTTTCCAAATTCTTTGTTATTTCGCTCAGGACTTTAGATTGAAGGCTTACTACAGCTCTTCTGTTATAATGTAGCTTCTATAATATTTGTAATTAAGAAACAGACATCTTTAATGATCTAAAAAATGACACTGGATTATGCCTTGATAGTCACACATTTTAATTCTAGCCTCTTAATGTCAGGAGTCAGAATTTGTTGGCAGGAATTACACATCGAAGTGAAGGAAAAAACTAAGAACTTACTCTGGCTAAATCAATGACAAGTGTAAAATATTCCTAAACGAGCATTTAATTTTGTATTATATATAAAATACTGTTAGATATGTACCCAGTAATGTCACATTAGTTAGGAAGGTCATAATTATACATTCACTTCTCACTTAAACTTGGCAAAAAAAATCTCTGTCCAGAAGCGAAGTTTTTTCTTTCCACACCACGAGGAAAACTGTTTTATTTCCTCAGCTTATATCAGAATAAACACAACAACATATGTCTATCACTTCTAAATGTAGTAACAGTCACAAGGACACAAACATCTTAATGGAGGGCTTTTAAATAAATGTTTTTGTAGGGTATTGGACTGTAACATGAGGAAACTCACAATAATAGAACGCTGTAGCCAGATTCTCATCCGAAAAGAAGTGGTATAGTTTTCTAGCAAAGTGGAGATATAAAAACGTTATTTTTGCTAGTGATGTTAACTGATCATGTAAGCTTATGCCTTCATCTAAGTTCAGTCAGTAATGCTTCAATGTAGGCTGGAGCATGCGACTTGAGAAGAATACAAAATGCTCCCAGCACCTGCAAGGTTTTGTATGCCAGAGCATGCCACTTCACTTTCACTAAGCCATTGAATAGGTCTCAGTGTCCAAAATATTATATAAATCAAAGACCATGAAATTCATTTTCTAATTTCCTTAGAACACACTGATAGCAATTCTGGGAGTGCATTATTTTGCTGCTCTGAATGCCCACAAACAAAAACAGAGCAAGTGAAAACACATTATCAAAAGTTAAAGGTTACTTCTGCAGATATGTAAGAATGGGGATGGGCAGAAGAATACAGAATTCCATATTAACCACATTCTACCGTGCTTTCTTTCAGCAACATGCTACACCCATGCTGAAGAGCAACTGAAACTGGAGTTGATGCTGAAAGGGAAAGTCACCAGAAGAGTCAGTGCTGGGATGCAAAAAGCCAGCAATCATGGAAATCTGGATTTCAAGATCTGGAAAAGAGATGGGGAGGGAAATGATGGGTTTGGAGAAAAAGAGTATTTTAAAGTTAACATGCTGGTATAACACGTTATACCAATGCTGATTTTTCATTTGCAGATCACATTTTAAACCCTTTACTAATTATTTTAAATAAGTCATGGACCAAGCATTGTTTCCTTCATTTGATCTTGGCGTGCACCTATTCCACAAAGTTAACAGACCTGTTTTTGATGGTTTGCCCTTGGAGGTTGATTACTAGTTTCCAGGTGGCTTTGAAAGATAAGATTGCTCTTCTGACAGACCAGCATATGGATAGTTTGGTAGGACTGTATAATAATCTTTTGTCCTCTACTAAAGATACAATGGCAACAAATGCCTTCTCTCCATCTTCATCCTCACAGCTCACCCTGGTTTACTAATGTCTTGCCACAAATTAATCAAGAGAGGAGACAGCTACTACTGCATTGGTGACCGAAGGTTCATGCACAATCAGACTACGGCACAGATTTTTTTTTTTTTTTTTTTTTTTTTTTTTTTAAGGTCACTTACCATAGCTGTGCTTGAAACAAAAAGTTTTTTTCTCTTCCACACTTTACTTCCACAATAGCATTTGAAAAATCTCAGACAGAGAAACTGTCCTGAGTGTCTTCACTCCACTTTCTATCAGTACAGGAGAAACAGATGCAGTGGATACATGTGGACGTGGGCCCAGGGCACCACTTTTTGACTGAGCCAAGGTAAGGTTGAAAATAAGTCCACATCATGCTTTTACCACCTGGTATTTTAATCAGGTCATTCTATCTTGTGCAAAAACAAACAAAAATACTCTGTTTATTCCAGGGCAAAACCATCCTCTCTGGTATGTTAATACCTGAAAAGGGTTGAAGGAATTCCTCCCCACACCCATGTTTAACACTCATCGTTGATTTACTAGTCCTCCACCAGTGTCGACTTGATTGCTATATTCAATATGGCTCTACTCAGCTAGCTGTCCAGGTACATGACTTTTTGTCACAGCACAACCCCTACTGCCACCACCATTTTAGTAAATGTTCTTGGTGTCACTGCCAGTCCAGATGGGGGAGCCTGTATGGGGAAGTACCACCCCACAACAGCAAACCGTAGGAACTTCTGTTGGGAATGGAAAAATGGAACATGTAAACATACATCTTGGAGATCCTGGGAACAAAGACATTCACTCTCCCTCACCTCTTGTCTAATGGATTTTAGGGACTTCATCCTGCAACTTCAGATTCTAAGAAAAGAACTTACCCTTTTAAAATCAAAAACTAGCAACAGTCAACCCATCATTTTAGGGAAAGTGAAGTTAATAGAGTAAATATCCCGGTCTCTCTGACCTTCCGGGACTGGGCTGTAACCTAAATTTTCAGAAGACTGTTAAATCTACTTGCTTATGCTGGAACAAAAACTGCTAAAAAGTTTTGTACTTAAGTTAATTGCATTTCTGTATGTTTGTGTGTCCAGGACTAATGGGTTGGACTTCATCTGGGCTCTTATGAGTAGGAAATTCATCAGTATTCCTAAGAGGCAATGCTCTGCACCTGGGCTCCCATACATTTGGATTAACAGTGTAAAACTTGATGGATTTGTGGGGCTTGTTTCTTCCTTTGGTGAACGAAAGGAATTAAATTGTTTGTGAAACCTCCTTACTTCCTGAACTGGTTCTGGACTTTTATCTGGGTAGGAAGCGTGAAATTACCTGAATTTGTACCAGTTAAATTGTGGGTAAGAGGTCTGTATCAGGATGGATCTGGTGCTTATATGTGGACTGAGCTTTCTGCCTCTTCTCTAAATCCTCTACAAAGAGCAAAACCTGCCTTTGAAGAAAAGGGTAACCATCTAAACTTTGAAGGATTGATCCACTACCCATAGTTACAGCAGTCACTGGGATCTTCTATCTCAGTAGTTCTCAAACTTTTGTACCGGTGACCCCTTTCACATAGCAAGCCTCTGAGTGCGACCCCCCGCCCTTATAAATTAAAATTAAAAACACTTTTTAATATATTTAACACCATTATAAATGCTGGAGGCAAAGCAGGGTTTGGGGTGGAGGCTGACAGCTCACAACCCCCCATATAATAACCTCGCGACCCCCTGTGGGGTCCGAACCCCCAGTTTGAGAACCCCCATTCTAGCTGATCTGAATGGGGCCATGGCTTTAGATCAGTTCTTGTTCCTGGGCTCCAGGGATCTACTAAGATTTTGCAGTTAAATAACTACTCCTTTCAATGCATAAATTGATTCTTGCAGTTGAATAGCCCAACAGCACTCCAAGGACCGTTTCCAGATACCCTTCAGTTTTCCCGTTGAGAATCCATTGACTGGCATAATTCATTTTGCTATTCCAGGGATAATTTATTTCTAGACTATCTGAATCTATGTGTGGGAAGAAAAAGAGCCCAAAATGAAACAGCGGGGTGGGTCTCTGCATCAACTGTGTTGAGAGAGACTGTGCAGCTTCAAACTAGGATGCTAGACTGCAAGACTCCATTCCTCTGGTAATTGCTGGCTGGGTCAGAGTTGTGCCCTGATTGTGAATGGATGCATGGAAGAGACAGTGTAAGGGCTGCATCTTCTCTCCTCCTCTTCCCACCTTGCCCAAGAGCAGAGGCCGCCTTCATGAGAAAGGGGCTGCAAGAGGCTGGGCATGTGCCCAAAGCAGAAGGCTTCTGATCACAGGGAATGTCTGGGTACTCAGTGGGCAGCCTTCTTATCTTGCTGTCACTCCCTGATGGAAGACTCACTCTCTCCTGTCCTCATCATTGGTGTCTGAGTCACCCCTGCAATTGAGGCAGAAAGGTCTACCAATCCTGGGCCCCGTCGGAAGGAATATCAACAAGACAAGGATCTTGAACCTTGCTGGTATCAGCCATGCTGAATGCCTGCAGAAAGCATCATGTGGTACTGAGCGCCCCTGGGTTGTTAGTGATAACTTCAAGCGTTCAGGTAGCTGCACAAAAAAAGAACAGCAAAGGCATTTCTAGGTCTACAAGGATTACTCCCTCTTCTAGTAACCTGCCTTCAAAGGCCCCCCTCCTCTAGCACCAGACACAAAAAATAGAAGTTCAGAGTAGACCTTCTGTATGAACGTACAATGTAAGCAAACATTTGAGTGATCTAATTTTTCTGCAGGTTGGGAGGAATAAGTGTCTGGACGAGTATAGAAGATCAAGGATGCCCTTGCCAGAATTTACACCTTTGATTCTAAGTACTATAGGTATCTCAAACCTTATGTTTAAACCAATAAGCCATAATCTCCAGGCAATATATAGACTTGTCTTAAAATCCTGCAAAATTTTAGCATTAGATAAGTTTAACCTACAGATGCACATCTTTCTTTTTTGATGCTTGCATAAGTATGGGGAAAATCCTCCCAGTACCAAGAGGACTGTGTAAGGTTCCAAATGCAGCAACACCTGTAGTGTTACGAATTGGAAGCAAGAGAAAAGAAAAGACATGCATTAGACTCTGAATTCACAGACTATTATTAAGTAGTGGCCTACCGTAGGGCTCTCTGAACAGCTCAAGAGTTCATGGGGATGGAACAGGAACTTAGGCAGTGAATGCAAGACCATAACGGCCAGAACATCATGCACAGGGGAGGCTCAAGGGCAGCAGCCACTGTTACAGTCCATTAGCTGGAGCAAGTGAATGGCATGAAGTCACGTTGGGGGGATGATTCTATTTCTCCTTAAGTCTTCATAGGTATCACTACAGAATGCCTGTTTACAGTGCTTTGTGCAGAGGTCCAGGACTTGGCCCTTAAGATGTAACAAGTTCTATTTAAAAATTGGAATTTAGAGCCGAGCTATTAAACACATTATGTGAGATTCAGGGCATATGAGAAAGATAGAGTGTGTGTGTGTGAGAGAGACTTTCAAAAGAATATCTACATAGTTGGTATAAACATGGTCAGAGTTCTGATCATTAATGATATTAAGCTCTGGTGCAGTAATATTAGAAACCTTGCACTGGTATGCTAGAAAGCTACAGTATATTTCTCATCAGCTATGGTGCAAAATGTAAGAAGATGGATTTATCTTTTATCTTTTCATAAGATGATCTGTAAACACAGCATCATTTCACAAAGTTATTACAGAATATTTTCCTACACAAATTCAATAAGCTGTATTAATAGATCCAGTTTCTTTTTTAATCTAGGAAAAAGTTTGCATCTTCCCTTTTGTTCTGATTCAAATGTCTAGATTTTTTCAACCTTTAACAGTTTCTTGTATTCATTTAGAGTCTCAAATAGCAGTAGAAAATTCTAAGATTAGTGGATTATTATATTTTTCTTGTACAAAGAAAACGTTTCCCCCTCGCTTCTGTAATCAAAGGAATTAGATACTTTACAATGTCCACAGTAGGTAATATCAAGGTTCCAGAAAACACTTTTATCCACAGACCCTGGGTAGCCTATTTGTGAAATACATAGAGTTTAATATATTAATGTTGCATTAAATTTCATTTTATGACAGAAAGGTCAGTTTTAAAAAATAAATAAATGATTATTAGGGACTCTTCTGCTTTAGATCCATGACAGCAAAACACTGGCTACATGTTTAGGTGATTACTGTATCTCTGCAGTTCAGTATCTGCAGGGTGTCTGAATGCTACTCTAACTACTTAAAGCCAGTAAAGAGATTACAGCTCACACTAACTGGATTTTCACAGCTCCATATCATTCAGTTTGGATTCCTCATACACAGATTAAAAGGGTCCAGTCAAACAATAGTCAGCTGCTTTTAAAACC
This sequence comes from Emys orbicularis, assembly GCF_028017835.1. Taxonomy (NCBI): domain Eukaryota; kingdom Metazoa; phylum Chordata; order Testudines; family Emydidae; genus Emys; species Emys orbicularis. Next base: position 83,780,574 of record NC_088691.1, on the reverse strand, counting down.
TAAGGTGCCTTGGTAAAAAAATATATGATGTTCTTTTGAGCAAAAAAGCCCCCTGTATTTAAGGAATTATTCAAATAAAAAACCCAAGTTAATGCAAATTATATAGTTATAAAAAGGACAACTCTGGTGGCTGGCAGTTATGAGGGCTGTATAGTTCTGAAAATTTTAAACAGCTTAAAATAATGTGTCCCTTTGAAGATACTGCCTTCAAATGGATTCCAAAATCTATTTCTGTAAACATGGATGAGAAATATCATTTCCTCAGCAAAGTATATGAATTTTGCAGGAAAGTGTTTTTAAAAATACCTAGAAACAAGATGATCAATAAGTCAAAGCACAGAACTAGAACACAGAACCTGCATCTTTGTACTGTCATTGCTACAAAGACAATCCTTTCCCCCCTTTGTTAAGGTCAATAAGAAGGGTGTGGGTTGATATGGATACATTTATGGAGAATTCTTTATCCAGGTTTATGATGTAATTTGTAATGTATAGGATACGTGTCCAGAGCACATGATTAGCTCCCATAAATGTATTTTGAAAATTTGAAGAACATTTTTAAAAATCAAGGTTTTTACATATCCAAAAACTTGTATCAAAATTCCACAGGCTGAACTCCTAATTTCACTTTTCAACCTTCACAAATTGGATAGCACTGGTTATAAATAGTGGTCAAATATGTGACATCAGCTTCACAATTTGGTGGCCTACTTTCACTTACTCTATTATCCATGCAACATTCTTCATTTGATAACGGAATATATCAAGTAGAACTCTATTGACTTTAAGTTGCTACAGGAGAACTCAAAGAATGAATAAAAACAAAAGTGAGGGATCTTTCATCAACTGAACTACCAGCGGCTTTGTAACTGTGTCATCCTGGTAGGGCAACACACATTTCAAAGCCTATTACTATGTGGTGACAGCACACATTTTCATGTCCTCTATTATAGCAGAGCAGTGACACACTATGAACACGATCCATCTGAACTATGAGCTAATAGCAATGAGCTCTAAATGCAAGTGCTCATATTCATTAGGAAAAAGCAATGTTATAGATTTCTTTCGGTCAGACCTCTCACTGGATTCTCTTTAAAGCCTGCCATTGGATTCTCTTTAAAGCAGGGGTGGGCAAACTTTTTGGCCTGAGGGCCACATCGGGGAATAGAAATTGTATGGTGGGCCATGAATGCTCACAAAATTGGGGTTGGGGTGTGGAAGGGGGTGAGGGCTCTGGTTGGGGGTGTGGGTCCTGGGGAAGAGGCTATGGACGTGGAATTTGGGGTGTAGGAGTGTGCTCTGCGCTGGGACCGAGGGGTTCAGAGGGTGGGAGGGGAATCAAGGCTGGGGCAGGGGTGTGGGAAGAGGTACAGGTTCCGACTGAGGGTGTGGGCCCTGTGGTGGGGTGGTGATGAGGGGTTTGGGGTGCAGAAGGGCACTCCGGGCTGGGATCGAGGGGTTTGGCGAGTGGGAGGGGGATCAGGGTTGGGGCAAGGGGTTGGGGCGTGGGGAGAGGCTCAGGGGTGCAGGCTCCGAGTGGCACTTGCCTCAAGCAGCTCCTGGAAGCAGTGGCATGTCCCTTCTCCAGCTCCTACGTGGAGGCACGGCCAGGCAACTCTGCCCCATCTGCAGGCTCCACCCCTGCAGCTCCCATTGGAGCACGTAGGAGCCAGAGCGGGGACATGCGAAGGCTTCCGGGAGCCGCATGGAGTGGCCCCCGACCCCATGCCCCAGCTGGAGCTCGAGGGCCAGCTTAAAACAGCTCATGGGCCAGATCCGGCCCACGGACCGTTGTTTGCCCTCCCCTGCTTTAAAGCATGTAAAGATTCTATTACTACATGGACACTCCCCATTGTCTCCACCTAGTGATATAGTTCAAAACCACAATGCACACATACAGCAAGCTTTCATTCTTCAACAGCTTGGATTGAGTTTAACAAGTTCCATATGAAATTCTAATTAGTATAAGGAGGAACAAAAATACTACAAGTATTATTGCTCTACTTTCTTATACGGTAACTCCACAAGCAGAACCAGTCTTCTGAAGACTGGACCAGATAGTGAATCAGCCCTGCCGTAGATGGTCCATTTTAATGTTACTCTATAGAGTATGCTCATTTGGTAATGTAGTTAACTTTTTAAAAAATCCTCTTAAATGAGTTGAAAATTGAGGACAATTACCTAGAGCAGCAACTATTAATCAAGAGAATCATATCCCATTCGAGAATCAGACTCCATTGTGTTCCATTAGTTTTTCAGTGCTCAAGTATCAAACCAGTCTGACAATTCTGGAGAAAAGATTTCACATATTTCCATGGCACCTGAGATGACTTAAAGATAACTGACAAAGGTTCATTCAAAAATTTAGACTCCACTGTTTTAAAAAGTCCAAGATAGACAGACAAGACAAGACACCAGGGATGTGGTTTAACTAGGCCACACTTTTCTATATATATTATATAGTGTATGCAACCCTGTCAAGCCAAGTCACAGCATTCTTATTAACAATGTTCCAGGCATGAAGACCTCCAGGAAGTTGAGTCATTTTGCAGTCCTCAACAATGTGTGTCATGGTTTGTGGCTGCCCACATTGACATAGTGGACTGTCTCTAAAATGCCACCAAAATTCCGCTGCAGCACAAAATCCATGTCCTGTATGAAACTGGATCAGGAGGCTCCATTAGCTTTGCAGTAAATCAAACCCAGGCTGACGCTGAGTGGGGTCCAAGACAAGATAATTATTTGTCACTTTCTCTGCAGACCATGAAGCTCACCATGAGCCCTCTACCGTAAATCCCTTACCTGGTAAACTTATCTGCAATGGACGACGTGAGGGCAGACGACCATGTGGTGGATTACACAAATCTTAAATTAACGGCAGATGTGGCATATCATGCAATTTCATCATGAGCTTTCCTCTCCACAAACAGTGGGCAGAGCAATATCATACCTTTCTTAGGTAACAAATCTGGAAACTACACAGCAATAACTCATCCAGTGCTGGTCATCCTTTCTACTGTAATCCATTCCACCCAGTGCAGGGCTGCCATCAGCCCCCAGCACTGTTAACCTGGTCCCTGCCTGGACTCCAATGACTTCCCTCATCTGAAGGATTGGGAGTGGGTTGTCTCCTCACTGTACAAGACATTGGGAGCCCCAACCACATTCCCTACCTTCTTCAGGAGATACATTCCCCCAATCTGCTTCCAGTTTATCAGGAAACTGGACCCCCAAATGAACAATCACCTGTACTAAGCACTTGTTAAGTTCAAACAAAAAAAATTACAACCTAACCTACTCACTGGGTTCGTGGGCTTTTGAGAGGAAGGTGAGAAAAAACCACACTGCCCAGGCCAATTTCGCAGGGAGGGAAAAATTCCCTTCTAGCCTCAAAAGGTGACTAGCATGATGCCCTTTGGAGAATGGTGCCCAAGGCTGGTGGAAGAGATTATAAGACTCCCATTAATTGCATGGGAGCCAATAGGCTTTGTTACATCTTTACATTCCACCAATCAATCCAGAGCCTACCTCAATACCAGGACAAGGCTGAATACCCACAGGCGAGGAAGGGGGTGTACTCCTCAGAAGAGGTCATGAGTTTTCTTTTCACTGCTAGCCCAGAAAAAGTTCACCACCACTACACATCTAAGGTTGAAGTGGAGAGAAGGGAATTTTCAATACAAAAATCCAGGGGGTTGCCTCAACAAAAAAGAATAAATGAGTGAGTCCTTGAGGTCACCAGACCCTCAAGATGAAGTGAATGATTATGTCACTTCTCAAGTATATGACAGGCAATTTGCTGAGGCAGCAGGAAGTTGGTGAATATAGAACACAAATCCAGGTTTTAATAACTAAAATGTTACGCATAAGAGCAGAGGTGGCAATTCTGGGGGTAGGAATAGCTCAGTGGTTTGAGCATTGGCCTGCTAAACCCAGGGTTGTGAGTTCAATCCTTGAGGGGGCCACTTAGGGATCTGGGGCAAAAATCAGTACTTGGTCCTGCTAGTGAAGGCAGGGGGCTGGACTCGATGACCTTTCAGGATCCCTTCCAGTTCTATGAGATAGGTACATCTCCATATACACCTCTACCCCGATATAACGCTGTCCTCGGGAGCCAAAAAATCTTATCGCGTTATAGGTGAAACCGCGTTATATCAAACTTGCTTTGATCCACCGGAGTGTGCAGCCCCGCCCCCCTCTCTCCCAGATCGCTGCTTTACCATGTTATATCCGAATTCGTGTTATATCGGGTCGCATTATATCGGGGTAGAGGTGTATTTAAATAATGACAAAATATTGTGAGAATTGTGAGATAAATATTACTCCACTCTGTTGTACACATGCCTTCATTGAATAACGGTGTACTATTTTAACACATAGTGATACAGGATGCACTAAAGTAGAAAATAATAATTGTCCAAGCTTTTAAAGGCTTTATTATAACACGGACAGACCCCGATCAGCAGCAGCCGGGATCAAACCTGGAACTTCTGGAGCTTAATGCATGAGCCTCTACTGCATGAGCTAAAAAACATGTGTTTTAGCCAAAGCTGTATCAGGCTCATCAATCTCTAGCGGGTCTAGCTGTCACTAGAGGGGGACAGAGTGCCAAGCAAGCATGGGTTACGCTTACATTCAACTTGATGGCATTTCTGTGACTGTCTCTATGTAACGTAACAACTTTTGAATGCTGCATCCAATCAATTCCAAACCAGGGAATGTTCTAGGCATCAATGGCCAGAACCCTATTGATTTTGGGGGAAAATCCAAATGGTGAATATGGGGAACACATGAAACCCATGACAGCTCTTTAGTGCCGTCACCGCCTCAAGCACCTCTGCAATTGTCTATAGATCAAACTGGTTTATGGCATCAATTATCTCATCTTTGCCTAACTTTCCAACAGAGTTTAACATGTTGACACCCATAATGTCTTATCTCCCAAACAGCAAGCTGTACAGGATTTGGGGGGCATGCAATAAATTTGGGCATGAACACAGCCCCTTGTATAGGGGCAGAATATAGGGGGGACCTTGATGTAGGGAAAGGAGGAATGGAGCCCACCAAACCCCTGCTACTGGGGGGCAATGAGAGATCACAGAGAGCCCCTCCCACTGAGGGAAATGGGGGACCCTACTATGGGTGGAGTGAAGAATGGGGGACCCTGGCATGAGCAGGTTGGGGCAATGAGGGGCACACAGTATCCCTGGCATGTAGGAAGTTGGGAATGGGTCACAAAACTCCTGGCAAGGGGGAAACTGGAGTACCCTGGTATGGGAAGACAAGGAATGGGGGTACACAGAGAGCCCCAGCCACTGGGGAGAGAGAATGAGGGAACCTAGAATGGGCAGAAGGTGAGGCACACAGAACCCCTGGCATGGAAAGAGACTGGATAAAGTTGCAGGGAGTCCTTTTAAAAGAAGAGGACGGAAGGGTGCTTTCAGAGGGTGAGAGGATGATGGGATGCAGGGAGTCCTTGCTGTGTGCAATAAGCTCAATCTACATAAACTACAAAGAATGTACTCCTTAGTTAATAATTATATGAACTATTTATAGAATATTATGACTATTTTGGCAAGGCTTCAGGTTAAAAGTTGCACTTTTGTAGATTAATTGTGTTATTGAGAGTATAAATTTGTTTAGGATCTGCAAAAAGAGGGATAATATTGACCATATTTACCTTGAAAGGAGTATTGTGATGCTTAACCAATTAATGTCTACCAATGAGGTAATGATATCTACCACCGCACAGTAGAAATGCAAACCTTTGTGTAATGCACTTCGAGTTTGTCCAGCAGGGACCAACTTAAGAAAAGTAATGCTGATGTTGCATCTTCTTAAGTAAGCTACCACTACTGATAATACTTTGGTGAATACCTTGAAAGTCCTGGAGAATATGAAAGATAGCACCCAGTATTGATCCTGTCCCACTGTAAATCTCAGGTACTTCCTATGGGGTGGAATGATGAAAATGTGAGATTACACATCCTGATGTTTGAGAGATGCAAACCAGTCTCCTCACTTTAGAGTCAGGGTTACTGATGCTAGGATGAAGTTGTTGCGGTTCCACAAGTCTAAAACGGGTCACCAGCCTCCCTTTATTTTTTTTTTTCTTCTTCTCAGCAATAGGAAATAGTTGCTGTAGAAATCCTTACCCATGCGAGAGAGAGAAGCATGAGAACCTCTTAATGTAGTAGATCCTTGTGAGAAGGGTCTCTGAAAAGGGGGGTAGGGAGTAGGCACCATAGAAAATTGGATGGAATAGCCATGTGTTATTGTGTCCCTGGCCCATTGGTTGGTGGTGGTAAGAGACCTAAAGTGAGCTAATAGATTTCCGATGGGGAGGTCATTGATTTCTTGAGTAGGATGTAGGACATCTCTAGACCATTCCATCAAATAAGTGCTTCTGGGACTGGGAAGATTAGAAAGTTTTTGATAAAGCAGTGGTTGTCTTCTCCTGTGGAAGTGCTGTCATTTCCTGGGTGGTTCTGGAGACTTTAGTGGTGAGAGTGCAGCTGGATAGGTCTCAGTGAGGAATACTACGGTTTCATTTGTTTCCTCCTCTTAGGAGCTGGTGTATAGACCTCAAAGGAACACAAGGTGGCTCATGAGTCCCTCAGATTGTGGATGGCCTCGTCAGTTTCAGACATGAACAATTCGGCTTCTCAAAATGGCAAGTCCTCCACCATCATTTGGACTTATCAGGAGAAAGCCTAATCCCTGAAGCCACAATGCCTGACACGACAACCACCATTACAACTGGTCTTGTTGTCCTATCCGCTACATCCAGCGTTGCTTGGACACTTGTTATGGGTGCAAGCTGGCCCTAACTAGCAACAGAGTACTCGCAAGTGTCACTGGGGAGGCTGCCTGCAAAAGCAAGCAGTCTCATATATGCAGAAGTTATATCTGGCTAATGTAGGATTACTGAGGAATAGGCTTTCCAGCCAAATAAATCTGGTCTCTGGTTCTTTTTCATTTAGTGTGGATCTGAATTGTTTTTCCTTTTTGTTTCTCACAGTGACTACAAAGGAAGATGGGGTAGACTGTATGTAAAAAGTCTGCGCCCTTAGGAGGCACCTAATATTTTTTAATGTGGGATGTAGGTAGTGCCAAAGCAGGTGTCTGTCACAAGGTTCTGGCTGGATCCATGATTGCCTTGTTAACTGGGAGGGCCATCTTCCCTACTGAAGAGTCTTGAAGTATGTCTACCAATTTATGTGTCTGCTCTTACATCTCCTCAAAAGGGATTTGGAGGGCTTCAGCCATTCTCTTTTATAGATCTTTGAAACTCTTACAGTTGTCCATTTGTGGGGCCATGAGTGGCACTACAGGTCAACAAGGGTAAGGAGGAAAGGGTTATTGGTGTCACCATGAAAACTTGTCATGCCTGCTCTTCTTCCTCTGCTTGCTGTCATGTAGGAACTAGGAGGGGCTGTTGGGACCCCTGAATATGCAGTGCTGTGGAGCAAGCAGTCTTCTGGGGATGCAGTTGCTCCCTGGGGCTGAAGTTACTCTGAGCTAACAAGGGTCCCCATCAAGGCCACATGAGCATTTGTGGGTAACAGCCTGGTGGCAGGGAACCATGAGCCTGGATTCTGTGTGTCCCAATATCTTTCCCATGAGGAATGTCTGGCTCCTCTATAAAACATGGAGGGTTGTGATGGCAGTTTGGATGAGTAAGTATGTTGCTGGAGTAGATTTTCTTCACCTTCCAATTGTAAAGATGAACCCAAGGAGAATGCATAGCTCAGATCCGATGGATAGTGACGCAGCTCTCAGAATGTTAGGGACCAATGGTGTCCTGCTACCAGACAGTCAGTTCCAATGGTAGCCCTGAAACCAACAACAGGGGAGACTGAGGTTCCAGGTGAATCTGCAGGTCCACTGGTGCCAAGAGGGGCAGAGTGGACAGATGCATGGGAACTGGATTTTGTCTCGGTGGTACAGCAATCTCCACCAGAATGATGGTGCACTTTCCCAAATGGCTTGGGTTCCAGTGCTGAAAGAATCAGTGCCAGGGTCCTTGGGGCAGACTGTGCTGGGGTCAGTGCCTTTCCTGAGGTTCTGGTTTTCACTACTGGGTGCTCCAATGCCATAAGGTTGGAACCAGCTCAAGACTGAACTTCAGCAGGAACCATTCTGGGCCACAAAGTCTCAGACACCATTCAGTGCTACAGGGAGATTTTTCCCTTACAGGAAACTCCAGCGGGTGACCTGCTCCTGGCTGTGTGTCTGAGCATTACATGATCATTGTAGTCACAATTCGAATCAGGTCTCAAAGGCAAAGATCACACTCACATTCTTTGGCTTGGACGGTCCCTGTATTGGGGGAGTGTAGTGAGCTGAGTTTAGAAGTGGGTCTGATTGATTTGGTCATTAGGAAGACCTGAAGACAGATCTCCCTATCGTTTCTAGCTTGGGAGCTGAAGGACTTAAAAAAAAAAATCACATACTTACCGGGAATGTGTGTGTGTCACACTGTCTGGAATAGCTCACAATTGTGAGTGCCAACCTCAGGGCAGACTATCAAGAAGTAGGGCAGAGACATCAAACTGGTTGTATGTTCTACAATTAGATTTCACCAACCCAGTAACAACTCCTAAAGCATTATAAATGGTTTTACTATGGAGTCTGAGACAGTTTTCATGGGCAAGTCCAGGCAGGCTGGACTTCGTGACAGATGGTTGCTATATACCAAAGATCACAGAATATTCAGGGTGCTCTCCGTCCCAAGAGACCAGGCACTTACCACAGGAGAAGCCCTCCCAGCAGCATAGGTAGGGTCCTCACTGAAGCGCTACAGCAGCGCAGCTGCAGTGGTGCCTCTGTAGTGATTTGTGTAGATGTGCCCTAAGATACTGAAGCAAAACCTTGAATCATAAGAAAAATTTCAAGAACTAAAATAGTATACATTGAGTATATATTTAAGTACTACTTCATTTCATTTCTCATAATTATGTGATTGAGAAGCCTTTTGGAAGATGACCAGTATTCCCTACCTATCCAAATTTAAGAAAATTGCATGTCCTTAAATGGTTTAAATATTTTTCTGGTTTAGAGTGCTGATGTTGCTCCTATTGTTTTTCTTTAATCCATTCTTCTGTACAAACATCCTAGCACATAATGTACTGGTGATATTGATATCATTACTGATGAGCACTGAAATCACAGTTACTGTTCCTTATGGCTTTGTTAATATCTACTGCACTTTTGTTTGGTACTGGGTGGGATATTGTACTGATGACAATGGTGCCATTCTTAAGGACCATTAAACTTGAGTCCCTTCTGTTACTTTCTCATGAATGTTTTTGGAAAGTAAGTTAGTGAACTAATATACTCTGTTTGCAAAGAGACCAATTTTTCAGGTTAAATATTGTTACTATGTAACAAAAAGGCCAAATTTTTAAATTTGAAACCAGTCTTTACTTACTCCCTAGTATTCCTTCCACAAAGCTTGCTTAAAATTTTTTTTTTTTTTTTAAACCCCACACATTTCCTTTGATGGGGGCTGCGGGGGAAACAAACTAGATTGTTTTCTTCCTTTATCTAAAATTCTAGTTGGACCTTTAGAGCCACCTGGTCTTTTGAGTAAATGTAGAACAAATCTAACTATTAATCAACCTATTTATCCATGGTATCCGTTTAGAGACATTGTGCACCATTTGATATTTACATAATCTTTTCTTTTCTAAGGGGCTCAACACAGCCAGAGATGCACTGGGTGGGGGAGAGAACCCAAGTGGCAGCACCTGGAGGCAATATGTCTGAGAAAAGCAGAGGCAGGCATAATGGCCTCCAGGAGTATTTCGGGGGAGAGGTGTGAAGAGGGCAGATCAAAGGTACACTTGTTGCACCTGTTTTAAAAGTGCAGCATACACTCTACCCAGTGCCAGCCTCCAGATGCTAACCATTTCATGGGGAGAAGTCTTGGACTTTACCCTTAATCCATTCATTTATGCCACCTCTAGAGGTAACTAGCTGATCTTTACTCCTTATGCTCAAGGAAGCACTGTCTGCAGTATTATGGTAGCCTGCTGGGTGACTTGTTGGAGAAAGCAGTCACAAAGCCTTCTCTCCTGCAGTGTACTCATGAAGCAGCAGCTACAATTAGGCCTTAAATATGCATTATTTACAGAATACGGTAAAATATTCTAGCATATGACATGATTACAAAATTAAGATTACAGAATATTCTGAGTAAAAATCTTCATGAACATTTATTCAGGGAATTTGTTATGCATGCACAATGGTCTCTTTTTGAAGTAGAATATCTTGGCCTTAGTTCGAAATGCTGAAAGTGATTAAACAATAACATGAATTAACTGCTTGCTAAACCAAATCTGTTTGATGTGTCATACTGGTAAACTTCTTTAAATGCATTGGTATAAGTCAAATGATCAAACAGATTTTTTTTTTCCTCTACAAGAGGTTTTTTGTTTTGTTTTTTTCCTCTTTTTTTTTTAAATAAGAAAAAAAAACCTCTACTTTCACGCTCAAAAATCAGGTTTATAATGGCAGGGCTGAAAATGATTTACATTACAGCACTGGAAGCAATAAAATATTGTTTGATTTAACTAACAGCATTCTGATCCATAATTATTAATTTTATTATTAAATATTCATGCTTTTCTCAAAATTCATACATTTTGTGGGGCAAGTATTGCCAAAATATTGGCAAAATAAACTTCATTTTATGGGGAGGTAATTCCTAATTTCTGCAATGTAAACTGAACCTCAGATTTAAAAATGTACATTGATTTATGCATTTTTAAATGACACTGCAAATTGAAAGCTCAGTATAATATTTCCTAATATAAATATTAATCAGTGTTTGATTTACCAAGTGTAACTATATTGTTATGGTAATGCAACTGTCCAATGGCACAAATTAGTAGGAGGAAAAAAATTAGACATGTCACAATCAGAACATGTAAACTATTAAAATAAAATTCCCCAAAATAAATACTAGCATTAAATATATTTAGTTTGCTTATAACAAAGCAAACAGTGTTTCATACTTCTTCAGTGTAACTCCACTGAATCGTGTTAAAGGTATACTTCTTTTCAATCAAACATTTACCCTTCGCCACTGGTGAAAGGCAACAATATCTCTTTACAACGTCTCGTCTTTTTCAATAAATTTTGCATGAAAACATGTTACCCAAGCACAAAGTTGCCTGCTGTCACATTGGAAGTATGATAAATGTTTAATGAAAACAACACCACACAGCTTGGTGTCAGACAACAGCTATCACACAGTCCTGCTTTGATCTAAACAGACACTTAAAAGGAGTTCTGAGCATGCTTTGCACCACAGAACTCTATAACCTATATGCAAATAAGAGAAAATTAGCATAAATGACTTCCTGCTGCATAAAGAAGTAAGAGGTAAGGAAAAATGACAAGTTCCAAGAGTGTATGACTGCTGTCAAACTCTGAAAAGTCCAACATTTTCAATTTACTGCTAACACCTTCTGCCAAGCACTGTAAAGCTTATCAATACGCATTTATTACACAAGTAGTCAACAGAAACCATTGGATCACTGCCAGGATTGAACATGGAAAAAGAAACTGTGTAAATGTTTTGGCTAATTACAACTGAAAAACGTTAGCCAAATATATTGACCAATTCTTGAGAAATTACTGAAAGGATGACAAACCAAAAGTGAATGGAAATATTTCAAAAGCAAACTTTTAAACTCATATGATCTTTCAAAGTGTTCAATAAACTCTGGTGCCACCAAGGAAGAAATGTATTGATACTTTCATATAGTTTTTCCTTTAAATGGTGTTTTATGCTTGACTGATGGCACAATATTGCTATATTTTCTTAGACTCCTAATTTAAGTACTGTATTTCTCTAAAAGTTCTGAACATTTGTTGTTGTTTTTTTTAAAAGGCTGTCATGAATGCAGTATTAAAAATATAATGCTTATGCTTTTCTCATATAATAGAAGATATTTTATCAGAAGAATTAGTTCTACATAGAGCCAGAATAAACTATTGATTCAGACATTAGTAGGGATAGTTTTCCTTGATAGGGAGGACTTCTTCATAGTTTACATGTAAAATTCTATACCATCAATTTGGAGTCCTGTTATTAACTGAGTCATATTTTTGCCCTTTGTCACAAAGTAATATTATTGTGACAAACTACAATGATACACACCTGTTAATCTCTGCTTTTCAGAAAAATCAGACAAACATGAACAGCTTTCTGTGAAAGACATTGATTAACATTTTAGCATACCTTCTCTCTGATTCAATTTGATCATATAAGCACACTGAATGGCAGAAAATTCCTGTATTAAAAATTATGTAAGGATAGAAGTATTTTAAGTTAATAAAAGTTTTACTGTCAAATATTAATTAGCATGCACATTGTACACAACAACATACATGTTTAGGTAAGTTAACAAAAGGAGTGTGTGCAAATGTGTTATAACTTTAACTTATGTTTTATTTAAGTAAATCAAGATTGCAAAATAATTCATTTAGCAAACTTTTACCTCTGAAGGCACCAGCTGTGCAGAAATTTCTGGTCCAAATACCAGATTTGAGCACACAATAAAAGAAATCCATTAGCAACTAATCTTTCACAGCAGCCGGCAAGACATGATTTGCAGTTGTCAGGTCCACCTTGTGGAGTGTGATAAAACAGTATGCTACATAAGGCCCAGGTAGTATACCATATTCACAGTGAGGAAATCAAGTCTCATCCATCTCAATGAATTATGTGGCCATTTTAACAAAGCCTAAAGGCTCTTTATGACAAGTTTCATATGCCACTCTGATCTAGTCCTCAATTCGCGCTTTAATAGAACTGGAAGCCATGTCACATCACGCTAAGGCACGTTATATTTAAATTCGGAAAAAGTCTGCTTTTTTGCTCAAACTAATCCTTAGGAAAGAAAAGTTGGAAACAGGAAGTTGTGGAATAGGTATTCTGCACTAGCCTCCGATGTGGAGACTCTTATTCTGCATTAAGAATGCCTTTGTGTGGCTTAGTTTAATCCATTTCCAAAGTGGATTAGGCTAAACTGCACAAAGGCACTCTTAATGCAGAATAAGTCTGTCCATATGGGAATTAAGTGCAGAACAGCTATTGTGCTCTAATTTCACAATCTAGCATATTCTCCATTAACGTCCTCATTTAGACAAACCTTAAGATTCACTTTTCTTCTATGAGATTGGTGAGGTTTTGATCCAGACAGACATGATTTTACTTCCAGAGGGACTGCTGCTAATTTTCCCACATATATTCAAATACAATATGACAAAACTGGGAAATAGCCTGAGTTAACTACTGCAGTCCTGTTCTTGATGAGCCACTAGAAAGGGGACAGCCTGCCTCACCATTCTAATTTCTAGAACTTTCATTCACGAAACAGGCTTTCTGAAAAATATTGTCGCTGTATCATCTTTATTCAAGGTGACTTTTCCAGTCACGGTACGTATTATGATCAATATCAACCATTTTTTACACCAAAGAGGTTTGGTCTGTAGAGCTTGAGTTTAACATTCAGTTTGCGGATGCGGAACTCATCACTACCACAGGAAAGATGGGAAGTGGGGAGTCCAAATTTAAGGCTAGATAACCTTTGAAAACCAACCATTTGACTCTTATATAAACAAACACACACAAAACAAAAATCTTGCTCTAGAATAGAACCTCATTACTATGAACTTGTGACTGGAAGTCCACTGCAAATTACAAATTTTAGGAAAGTTAACAAAAAAGATAATACAATACAAACTGTACTTAGTTCCTTATTTTGTCCATTCTAGTTTTATTTATAACACTTCATAAAGTATTAGTAAATATACTATAGTAAGTTCTGTGAAAATAATAGAGGCTTAGTAACAGATCTCACTAGAGAACTTTTATTAAATCTCATGAGAAGTGGGAAGACAGTCATTTGTATTCTAATTATAAGGTACAAGGATTGGTAAGATTCTAGTATACAGTTCATCAAAATAATGGACCAAAACATTACTGCAGCCATGGACCATAACTACAGGACACTATTTTTATAAACTAAGAAACATGGTGTGAAAGCTGATCTGAGACTAGATCAAGAGAAAAGGCCACAAGGCCAAGCAGATATGGATTTACTTTGGAAATGACTGCAATGAAGTTACTCAGAAATGGTCATGCCATTTATTGATTTTTTGATATTATTCCTGACAAAAAAAATCTCTTACCCGTGGTCTACACTACGAGGTTAGGTCGAATTTAGCCCATTAGGTCTATTTGATAAGCAATGCGTCTACGCAACCAACCCCGTTCCGTCGACCTAAAGGGCTCTTAAAATCGACTGCTGTACTCCTCCCCAGTGAGAGGAGTAGCGCTAAAATCAAGTGGACTAGGTCAAATTTGGGGTAGTGCAGACGCAATTTGATGGTATTGGCCTCGGGGAGCTATCCCAGAGTGCGCCAATGTGACCACTCTGGACAGCACTTTCAACTCTGATGCACTAGCCGGGTACACAGGAAAAGCCCAGGGAAATTTTGAATTTCATTTCCTGTTTGGTCAGCGTGGCGAACTCAGCAGCACAGGTGACCATGCAGTCCCAGAATCGCAAACAAGCTCCAGCGTGGACCGAACGGGAGACACTGGATCTGATTGCTGTATGGGGAGAAGAATCTGTGCAGGCCGAACTCTGATTAAAAAGAAGAAATGCTAATATATATGCCAAAATCACACAGGGCATGGTGGAGAGAGGCTACAACAGGGACGCACAGCAGTGCCGCGTGAAAGTCAAGGAGCTCAGGCAAGCCTACCATAAGACAAAGGAGGCAAACGGTCGCTCCGGGTCAGAGCCCCATACATGCCGCTTCTATGATCAGCTGCATGGCGTTCTGAGGAGGGACCCTACCTCTACCCCACCACTGTCCATGGACACCTGCAAGGGGGGAGTCTCGCGCAACAGGGAGGAGGATTTTGTGGAGGAGGAGGAGAATGCGCAGCAGGCAAGTGGAGAATCCATTCTCCCTGGCAGCCAGGACCTTTTCATCACCCTGGATCCAATACCCTCCCAAGGCGGGTTCCCAGACCCTGAAACCGGAGAAGGCACCTCTGGTGAGTGCACATTTGTAACTACACTACAGGGTTTAAAAGCAATTCTTCAGAAACTGCAGGTGTTGCTAGAACAGCAGAAAAAGCTGTTGCCTCCTTAGATACCCCCTCCTTGGGTTCCTTGGTTCAAAAGGTCCAAGCCTTCCAAGAGTAAATCCTCAGCTCTCAAACAAAACTGCCTGCATAGGACAACTAAAGTGGTGCTGGCCCTTGCTTCAAGTTTGGAGGCATTGTACAATACTCTCAAGTAATGACAGCAGATACTTTGGACTTCTTGATCTAAGTCTTGGTTTCCATTTTAAAATCTTCAGCGAGGGTGGTGAGATTGGAGGGGAAAAAGTTGGTGGTGCAGGTTTAGGCTTCACCTACAAAATAAGCTTTACCCACATTACACACCACTAAAAATAGATTGTGCAGATGTTCCAAATATGACCATGGATACTCTCTGGGCTCCTTGGGTTTGGCTCTCGTTCACTGAGGTCCAAATATACCCATGGCCTCCAGTGGGCTCCTCATGCTTGCCTTCCCCTCAGTAAGGCTTGTCTGCCCCACCAGACCCCGTAGAGCTTGGATCCCCTTTTTGGGAGCTCAGATGCCTGGACTCTGAAAGGCTCTTTGGGTTTGGCTCCTTCTTAACTCTGGGTGGAGAAAGTGGTGGCAATTTCACTCATGGTGTCAAAATGAACTCTGATTCATAGTAGAGTGAGCAGATCATCTTACTATGATCCTACCTCTCCTTCCTTGTATTCTTTGATGAACAGTAAAATAGTTAATACTTTAAAAAGTCATCACTGAGTATGCAAGTTAGTAGTACTCATTGAGATGAATGGGGAAGTTCACATCTGCAAGACACAGGCCTAGTCTACACTACGACTTTAATTCGGATTTAGCTGCTTTAAATCGAATTAACGCTGGACCCGTCCACACAACGAAGCCATTTAATTCGAATTAAAGAGCCCTTTAATTCGATTTCTGTACTCCTCCTCGACGAGCGGAGTAGCGTCAAAATCGGTATTGTCAATCCGAATTAAGGTTAGTGTGGCCGCAATTAGATGTTATTGGCCTCCAGGAGCTATCCCACAGTGCACCATTGTGACCGCTCTGGACAGCAATCTGAACTCGGATGCGCTGGCCAGGTGGACAGGAAAAGCCCCGGGAACATTTGAATTTCATTTCCTGTTTGCACAGCGTGGAGAGCACAGGTGACCACAGAGAGCTCATCAGCACAAGTAACCATGCAGGCTGATAATCGAAAAAGAGCACCAGCATGGACCGTACAGGAGGTACTGGATTTGATCGCTATATGGGGAGAGGATTCAGTGCTAGCAGAACTTCGTTCGAAAAGACGAAATGCCAAAACTTTTGAAAAAATTTCCAAGGGCATGATGGAGAGAGGCCACAATAGGGACTCAGATCAGTGCCACGTGAAAGTCAAGGAGCTCAGACAAGCCTATCAAAAAGCAAAGGAGGCAAACGGTCGCTCCAGGTCAGAGCCGCGGACATGCCGCTTCTACGCCGAGCTAAATGCATTTCTAGGGGGGGCCGCCACCACTACCCCACCTCTGACTGTGGATTCCGAGATGGGGATAATCTCATCAGGTACACCTGATGATTCCGCGGAAGGGGAAGAGGAGGAGGACGACGATGAGCTGGCAGAGAGCACCCAGCTCTCCGTTCTCCCCAACAGCCAGGATCTGTTTCTCACCCTGACTGAAGTACCCTCCCAAGCCTCCCAAGCCAGTACCCAAGACCATGACCCCATGGAAGGGACCTCAGGTGAGTTTACCTTTTAAAATATAAAACATGGTTTAAAAGCAAGCATTTTTAATGATTAATTTGCCCTGAGCACTTGGGATGCATTCGCAGCCAGTACAGCTACTGGAAAAGTCTGTTAACATGTCTGGGGATGGAGCGGAAATCCTCCAGGGACATCTCCATGAAGCTCTCCTGGAGGTACTCCAAAAGCCTTGCCACAAGGTTTCTGGGCAGTGCAGCCTTATTCCGTCCTCCATGGTAGGACACTTGACCACGCCATGCTAGTAGCAAGTAATCTGGTATCATTGCATGACAAAGCCTGGCAGCGTATGGTCCCGGTGTTTGCTGGCATTCAAGCAACATCCGTTCTTTATCTTGCTGTGTAATCCTCAGGAGAGTGATATCGCTTAGGGTAACCTGGTTGAAATACGGGAATTTAATTAAGGGGACAGAGGTGGCCGTTCCTACTGGGCTGTTTGCCTGAGGCTGAAAAGAAATCCTTCCCTGCATTTAGCCAAGTGCAAAGGGGGGGGGGGGGGGGAGGATTGGCCCAGAGCTTTTCGCGTTTTGCTAGCAGGGATCTTCCCGGATACCAGCCACGCGGTGGGGGGAGGAATAAAGCACTCATCCCAGAGAATTCATGGCGGGTTGGGGGGGGTGTTAGTTTGGTTCCTGCAGGGATCTTCCCTGATACCAGCCACGCAGTGGGGGGAGGGATAAAGCACTCATCCCAGACAATTGGATGGTGGGGGGGTGTTAGCTTGTTTTCTGCTGCTGAAGGTTAACAGGAAAACTGCAGCACAATGGGCTTTGCTTGGTATGTGGGAAAGCAGGGCGCAGAAGCCTAAAGACAGTGGCTTACCATGGCAGCATGCAAGCTGAATTCTGTTGCCCGGACCTGCGTCTGTGATCTCTAGCAGCAAAGCCACAGGCACTCAATATTAAGAGGCAAAATGCGACCTTGCACAGAAATCACATGTGCTATGTAATGTGAATAGTATTTGTCACCGTGAAAGAGTATAAGCATTGTTCTGAAAAATGTATCTTTTAAAAAAATTCTCTCCTTTTTTCACTCCCTCCAGCAGCTGCAAATGTTTCAAGCCTCCCTCCTCCTTCCCGAAGGCTATCCCAGATAAGGCGTCAGAAAAAGAAGACGCGAGACGAGATGTTTGCAGAAATCATGCAATCCACCAGGAGTGAAAGAGTTCATCTGAATGAGTGGAAGGACACGGTTTGCAAGTATAGGAAAGAAGCCAGTGAACGTGAGGACAGGAGGGACCAACGTGAGGACACGAGGGACCAACGTGAGGACATGAGGAACCAACGTGAGGAGAGGAGAGACGCTCGAGATGAGAGGTGGCGTCAGGAAGATCAGAGGAGGCAGGATGCAACGCTGGGGCTGCTGCGTGAGCAAACAGACATGCTCCGGCGTCTGGTGGAGCTTCAGGAACGGCTGCTGGAGAACAGAGTGCCGCTACAGCCCCTATATAACCCCCCTACCTCCTCACCATGTTCCATAGCCTCCTCACCCAGACGTGTAAGAACACGGGGGGGGGGGGAGGCTCCGTACACCCTCCCATTCCACCCCAGTGGACAGCCCAAGCAAAAGGCTGCCATTTTTTTAACCTTTTTTTAGTGGGCTTTTCCTTCCCGCTGATCCTCCTCCCAAACCCCACTCAGGTTCTCTCCCTCTTTTTATAATCAATTAATAAAGAATAAATGATTTTTAAACAATAGTGACTTTATTTCCTTTGAAAGCAAGCTGGGGGAAGGGGGAGGGTGGGTTCCTTACAGAGAATGAGTCAATAAAGGGGGCGGGTTTTCATGAAGGATAAACAAACAGAAAGTTCACACTGTAGCCTGGCCAGTCATGAAACTGGTTTTCAAAGCTTCCCTAATGCGCAGCGCTTCCTGGTGTGCTCTTCTAATCGCCCTGGTGTCTGGCTGCGCGTAATCAGCAGCCAGGCGATTTGCCTCAGCCTCCCACCCTGCCATAAAGGTCTCCCCCTTGCTCTCACAGAGATTGTGAAGCACACAGCAAGCAGTAATAACAATGGGGATATTGGTTTGGCTGAGGTCTGAGCGAGTCAGTAAGGATCGCCAGTGACCTTTTAAACAGCCAAATGCACATTCTACCACCATTCTGCACTTGCTCAGCCTGTAGTTGAACAACTCCTGACTCCTGTCCAGGCTGCCTGTGTATGGCTTCATGAGCCATGGCATTAAGGGGTAGGCTGGGTCCCCAAGAATAACAATTGGCATTTCAACATCCCCAACGGTTATTTTCTGGTCCGGAAAGTAAGTCCCTTGCTGCAGCCGTTTAAACAGATTGGTGTTCCTGAAGACGTGAGCGTCATGAACCCTTCCCGGCCAGCCCACATGGATGTTGGTGAAACGTCCCTTGTGATCCACAAGTGCTTGCAGCACCATTGAAAAGTACCCCTTGCGGTTTATGTAGTGGGTACCCTGGTGCTCCGGTGCCAAGATAGGAATATGGGTTCCATCTATCGCCCCACCACAGTTAGGGAATCCCATTGCAGCAAAGCCATCCACTATGACCTGCACATTTCCCAGAGTCACTACCTTTCGTAGCAGCACCTCCGTGATTGCTTTGGCTACTTGCATCACAGCAGCCCCCACGGTAGATTTGCCCACTCCAAATTGATTACCGACTGACCGGTAGCTGTCTGGCCTTGCAAGCTTCCACAGGGCTATCGCCACTCGCTTCTCAACTGTGAGGGCTGCTCTCATCTTGGTATTCTGGTGCTTCAGGGCAGGGGAAAGCAAGTCACAAAGTTCCATGAAAGTGCCCTTACGCATGCGAAAGTTTCTCAGCCACTGGGAATCGTCCCACACCTGCAACACTATGCGGTCCCACCAGTCTGTGCTTGTTTCCCGGGCCCAGAATCGGCGTTCCAAGCCTATAACCTGGCCCATTAACATCATAATCTCCAAAGCACCGGGGCCCGCGGTCTGAGAGAATTCACGGTCCATGTCCATGTCCTCATCACGCTTGTTGCTGCGCTGCAGTCGCCGCCTCCTCCTCCTCGCCTCTTTTTTCTGGTCCTGGGTAAGCATAAACTCCACGAGAACGCGCGAGGTGTTTACAATGTTCATGACTGCGTTCTGGAGCTGAGCGGGATCCATGCTTGCTGCGGTATGGAGTCTGCAGAGTTCACTCAGGAAAAAAGGCGCGAAATGGTTGTCTGCCGTTGCTTTCAGGGAGGGAGGGGGAGGCTGTACCCAGAACCACCTGCGACAATGTTTTTTGCCCCATCATGCACTGGGGTCTCAACCCAGAATTCCAAGGGGGGTGGAGACTGCGGGAACTATGGGATAGCTATGGGAAAGCGACCCACAATGCAACGTTCTGGAAATCGATGCTAGTACGGTAGCTTGGACGCACACCACCGAATTAATGTGCCTAGTGTGGCCGAATACATTCGAATTTATAAAATCGGTTTCCTAAATTCGAATTATATAAATTCGGATTAATCCCGTAGCGTAGACATACCCACAGTTTCAGATTCTGCAAAGGGGTAGACCTCACAGTATTGGTCACATAGTTCACATTTCAAGGCTTCAAATTGCAAATTTGAAGATTGCACTTGTGAAAAACCTTCTGACCAATACACCAAACAGGAATCAAAATATTTTTAGACTTAGAAAAGTATTAGTTTCTGATACCAAAGAATCTCAGTTGTACTGCTATCCCTCATAAACTAATTATCCACAAACTGCAGTTGCTGCTTAAACTTTTCCAAATTTCTATTTTTCTATGGATCAGACAATTAGTTTCTTCAAAAACCCAGATAAAGATCTGGGTTGAAATCCATTGTTCCACTGACATTGATGGAGCAATGACAATTTTCACCAGCTGAGGATGTGCCCCATGTACTTCATAATTCCAGTTTAAAATTAAAAAAAAAAAAAGTTTTCATTGGAAGTTTTTACACTATGTTCAAGTGATGCAGTTTTTAGACCAATTATGAGTTCAGTTACACTAATATAAATTTACACTCACTTCACTGCCATCATTGGAGTTTATTCCAAATTTACACTGGTATAAACTGAAAGCTAAGTCTGGTCCTTGGTCTTCAAGTATAGTACATAAGGCTTCTGTTTCAGCTATGGAGGTCACAGAGTCAGTGGCCCCACTGTAAGAGTTCCTAGAGGCACACCTACACTGACTTCACTTTTGGTCTTTGTGTAGACAATATAATAATTGGCTTCGCTCTGTGGGATCTGCAACTTACACTGGGACCCTTCTGTGCAGCCTCCCATCAGGTCCCTATAGGTAGGTCCCTTCCGCTCTTCATTGGAATCAATAGAAGCTTTTTTTTATTTGTTAAAAAAAATGAAAATTCTAAATAAGCTGAAACAAACACCACCACCACTGTTATTTATGCCAGCAAAAACGAAAATAGATAACATCTTCCAGCAACTGATGCCAAAGAACAGATACAGCTCAGATAAAACTTCTAATGCCATTACCCACTCATAACAGATATTACCCAACAAACAGCAACAAAGTCATAGAAGACCTGTTACCACCAGCTTATGATGGACAACACTGACAAACATCTGCAAAACCACCAATAGACAAAAATTCTGTATTAGTGCTCACCACAGAAACCTAACAAGAGAGGATAAAACTGTAATGGAGTTTCAATGCTGCTACAAGGAAAACAAATGGGAATGCCAGAGGACAAAGCACTGCTGTTGTCTCATAAGACAATGCTAAAGGCAAAAAGCTTTCTCAATGTTGATGTTGTATCATCTCCTCTCTCCTACTGGAAGTTCCATCTATCAGCATGGGATTACAAGTTGAAAGCCTTGGCCTTTGTTTTTCATACTCACCAACCACTACAAAAAACAGCACAAAAAAAGAAAATATGAAAGGCCTCAGGAAGATCCATCATCCAATAACAAAGCTATTGAATATCTCATTTTCCTGGAGCACACTGGGATCAGAGGGACAGAAAACATTTTATTTTTAGACATATGCATTTTTACCTCTGCTTTTAGGTATGCTCTTAAGGATCAGAATCAGAAATTTTACTGAATTTTCTACTCACAAGGTCCAGAACAGTCCATGGATAAATAATAATTCACTTAAAATCTTTTCCCAAGGAGTATCCATCTTACATTAAACTATTTCTTAAGTTACTATACTTCTCAATTAGGTTTAACTCATGAAACAGACAGTGTAATTTTCTACAGATCTCCACATTAAACAGCCATTGTGTCATGCAAATAGCTTTGTAGTATATCCTTTCCTTGTTCATTCAAGTATGCTGGTTTGCAAAGCCATTACTAAACAATATTAACATGTTGCTGATAGCAATCTAAGTCTTCAAAATGACAAATAGCTGGAAAAGGCAAAAGCTTCTCAGATCCATATTCCCTGTATAGATATTCTTTGATCACTGTTTGATTAAACTGACAAACCTATCCTTCTTAAAAAGGTATATGAAGGATGAATTACATCAAGAGCATCCTGGGTAAATTTCATTTTGTAGTCTATTAATACTTTTAAGTATTGTTAAACAGTATGAAATCTGTGTTACAAAGACCACCAGACAGTACATGATCTCTGAGAAAAATGGACTAATGTCACTAACTGTTTCTATTCATTAACATAAATAGTATAAAATATTACAATGATCAGGAAAAAAAGAAGTCACAAAGATGATAATTTCTTTTCAGATTAGCATAACTATGTGGTTTAACAAGTAAGTCAAAATGTAAAGGAAGATGGGCTGATAAAGAATGTATTTGCTTCCAGAAAATTTTAGGCACTTGCGACTACTGCCTCCAAAGTTACCTTATATTGATCCTTATTATAGGATATAAAGTTAGGAGGTATTTTAGTAAAACCACATTAATATAGTCCAAAGTGCTTTATAATGTGCTTGCTACAAGGAGTCCAGCAACCATTATGTGCTCAGTAATGGGTCATGCACAGCTTGAGACAAAAGAACCTTGCAATGAAAGAGAGAATGCTGGCCAGAAGACTAAAGCTAGCCCTCCAGTTTTTCAGAAGCATCATGATATCTTTAACTTGCAGCTGGACAGGCACCAGAAACAGGCAGAAGACATCTCAATTTAATGACTCATTGGAAGGAGAGCAAACACCTCTAAAACCTTGTCTACATTATGAAAATTACTGATTGATAACAATGGAGGTCAGCAACAGGAGCAGATAAACTTTTGCTCCACATTAGTTAACTACAAGTGTGGCCAAGGACAAACTATTTCAGCAATCTAAGTACATTAGTGCAAAGAAAAAAAATATATATGAATAGCTAGCCCAATATTTTACACAGTCAATAGATACTTCACACATGTTTTGAGCATAAGCACAAAGGACCTTGAGTAAATTTCTGGCATGTTCAAAACCCTAGAACTAAGGAGGAAATTGTGAAATACATATATGAATATGAGAGATCATGTACACAACCGAGAACACTACATTCCAAATTTCCATTTAACCTTTCAGGAAGAATCCAGAACCAGTAGAGACCTTATGGAACACATTCAATACATGATCAGTTTCCTTCACTTTGAAGACAAATGTAAGAAAACTATGCTCTATATAGCTAGGTAGGTCAGGAGATATGGGGTTTCATTAAATTTGTTTAAACAGAGACCCAAATTGAAGTTTGGGAGTATGAAGCAGGGACAATAAGGGCAGGTCTACACTACGGGGTAAAGACAACGTAAGTTATGCAACTCCAGCTACGAGAATAACATAGCAGGAGTCGACGTACCTTAGGTCGACTTATTGCAGTGTCTACACCGCGCTTGGTCGATAGAAGAAACTCTCCCGTTGACTTACCTTATGCTTCTTGTTCCGGTGGAGTACCGGAGTCGACAGGAGAGTGATCGGCAGTTGATTTAGCGGGTTTTCGCTAGACCTGCTAAATCGACCCCCAGTGGATCAATCGCCACAGTGTCAATCCACCGGTAAGTGGACACAAGCCCTAAGAATCTGCCATCCCTTGAAACCTACAAAAACCTGATTGATAGGTACGGATTATTTAAAAGCAAAAATACATTTGATTTAGTAAATCGTATTGGGCATTTCATTGACCCAGCCAGGTGCAGTACTGATGATATAGCTATACCACAAGTCACGGATGAAACCAAGCAGGCAACTGTCTGAAGATATAAAATATGGAAATTTTTCACTATTGTTGTACTCACAACAAAGAACAATATTTCCTCCTCTTCATCAGTTTTCCCTCTAATTTTTCTCCTTAAACTCCTTAAACATTTTTAAATGTTAGAAAATTATCATATTGAGTAGTTCGTTTGTTTTAATTGATGAATATATATATATATATATGTGTGTGTATATGCAAAGCTAGCCAAAATGAAGGGCTTTCCCAAACAATGGAAAAGTAAATAGTTATTTCATTTATATAAGTAGATTACGGTCAGGCCCCAGAATTTTTAAATACTGTGCTTTTAGGAAAGCAAGTCAATATGTTCAAAACTTATTTTCTTAAACATACCCAAACTCACACTATAAACATGTTAGTAGTTACGCAAGTCAAATAAAAACTGTAAAATTATAAACACTATCAAATGTATTTACAAAAGAGATCAAATGTAAGCTCGAGTAGGGGGTCACATATCTTCTGCAAGGATACTCAGACACATCTAATATATGCAATAGACTCCAGTGGAATACACCTCTACCCCGATATAACGCGACCCGATATAACACGAATTTGGATATAACGCGGTAAAGCAGTGCTCCGCGGGGGGGCGGGGCTGCGCACTCCGGTGGATCAAAGCAAGTTCGATATAACGCGGTTTCACCTATAACGCGCTAAGATTTTTTGGCTCCCGAGGACAGTGTTATATCGAGGTAGAGGTGTACTTGCATGCATTTCTTTAATCTACTAGTTGCACCCAGCTCTGAAAAATAATTATACATTTGTTTATATTTTTTGGAATGCTATATAACCTGTTCTAAAAATTCAGTAATTTCATCCTTTGTTCAATATTTGATATATAGCAGGTTAACAATAAAAAGCTTCAATAATTCAATAATAATCTACATTTAATTCTGCATTCTACCCATATGACCAACCAAAAAAACCTATGTAAATTGGAAGCACTGATATTGATGTAGTTTTAGCCATTCCACTTACCGCTTCTTTCATTAATTTCCAAATCTGCACTCAAATAGCATCCAAATCAAGGGCTCTCAAATTTTTCTATAGTCTGGGCCAATCTGACTCGACAAATTGCCTTGGGACAACCTCCCTTGCAATTCACAACCACATAATACAGAACTAGACAGAAGAAACAAGCTGAACTATCATTAAGGGGGGGGGGAAGTAATATTTCCTTATTGAAGGTATCTCACCAGCTGATTATGCCTCCTTCACAAAGCTAAAACAAGTTATAATATAGGCAGTTTAGTTATCTGATGCCTGTAAAAGATAAATTTTCACGTCTTACCCACTAAAACGTCGTGCCAAAACACAACAACTTATGATGATTGGACCATTTGTGATGGCTTCTATTTCATTTCAATAGATAAAATACCACATAAACCATAATATATTACAATATTCTGACCCCTCTAACCCAATGTATGCCACATGTCCCCGTAACCAAAACTACAATTGAAACTCAACAGCCCATATTACTCTAATAGAACTCAAGTTTCAATACTGCCACCTTCATAAATTGGTCTCACATTGTATCTGGGCTGGCCTTTCGTGGTCAGAGAGCGAACAAAGGGAAGACAACTTCCTTGATCCCTTGCAGTCCAACAATTTGTCCATAAAGTGCATGAGGAGGAGCTGATGATCCCACAGCATTGCTGTGGTAGCTGTTATAGAGACTATATAAACTAGCCTCCTCATTCACCGATGTCACTGATGACCATAACTACTGATGGCCAAGGGAGAGGATGTGGTTGCAACAGTGTCACCCCAGCTTGCTGCCCTGATTGACAGTCACCATTAAAAAAGTTTGCCTTCCCAGGATTACAAGAACAGACATAGGCAAAAGGGGTAGGGCTTCCAACCCCCCACCCATGCCCAACTTTCTTATGAACACCTTTGTCCATTTATTCCCAAACTTTCCTTCGGTTTTGGTTCGGTTTTGGCAAAATGCTTGTGATAAGAAAATCTGGACTCCCAACACCCAATTCTATCTTTACATATGCAATTGGAGAGGGATTCAAATAGCTCCTCACCTCACTGAGGTAGAATAAATGGGCTGTTTGGAAACAGCGTGAACTACACTGCGAGCTATATTTTTACTCATCTTTATTAGAAAAAAAATTACACAATTATATTTGATTGGAGTTTTATTGTCTTGAACGATGTTGAACATTCTCCCCAAAGCTTTGTCACTTTAAATAATTTTCACTGAGGATTTTTCAGGCCAAAGTTTATAAGTGGGATACCAAAATTTGACTTTTGATATCCTAGTTAGCAAGAAAAAGAGCAATAAGCTTCCCTATGAATTACTGCAAAACTGAAACAAAGTTATTTTGTTAAAGAATTTTATGCAGATCTAAACCTTAGATTGATGGACCCAGTTGTCCTACTGAAGCTAAAAAATTAATTTAAAGGACCCAATTCCAGGAAATCAACAGTCTGTCTACTGCTCACCTCATTGAAGCCACAATCTTGTCCTCTTCAGCGCCACCTGGATTATTCTTACACATGCTTGTATAAGCACTTACCAAATCATGCTATGCAGAAATAACCAGGCTGGATCAACAATATTACAAATATCTAAACTACAGCCTCAGAATAAACATCAGACAAAAGCAAGTTATTTAGTTATTTTCCCAAAACTAACCAAATTTAGGAAGGGAGCAACTCGTCATCTAGATAGAACAATACAATGAGTTCCAGCAGAGTTAATGAAGAGAAGTAGCACTTCAAAGTTAGCTCAAGTGTTTGTCTTCTCCCATTACTTATCAAACTTATTGGGAAGTATAAGTGATTAGAAACAGATGGTTATGGTAAATATGATCTCTGCTCAAACTTTACAGCCCTTTCTTTCATATATTTCTTTAAAATAACAAAATTAAACTCTATCTACACTGATTTCTCAAGTTCCTGCATATCTATGGAGAGAACAGTGAAAGATCACTAAATTAAGGTGTTGACCATACCACTCAGTTTCTTAGGAGAACCACATGGTTTGAGGATTTAAAAAGGAAAAGTACACTTCACTTAGTACAAATGTTGCCTAGACAGTTGATGGCCACATAAATAAAAAGTAATATTGAATATGTTTTCATTCACCATAGTAATGAATTCATTTTGATTTGTTTTGTCATTACACTTACCCATGCTTGGTGGTATACAACTCCTTCTCTTTCCCTCTGCTCCTCTCCTTCTCTTTTATTTTTTCTTTATCTCTGCCTTTACGTCGTTCTCTTTCACGAGATCTGCTATGAGTTCTTCTGTGACTGGATCTTTCACTGCTTCGACTATAGGAACGTTGATGTGGTCTTGATCGTGACCTATGCAAAACATACAGTATTCAAACTTATCAATTATAATTTTTTAATTAACATTACACATCAGATTTCTCATATACAGTCCAGCTGTTTTGTCCATAATCTTCTCTCAATTAAAATAAAAAAACATGCCTGACAAAGCAAAGGATAAATTAAAAAGGAATCAATTGTTGACGAAGTATGAAAATGATTGTTAAAACATGAGACCATCCTACTCCACAAACCTACTCCATAATTTTAAACAATGCAAGGTCAATACAGTGCTCAAGAATGAGCTGAATTGTATTCCTTCTTGTACATCTGAATGATTTCCTACATTCCAATCAGTTGCACCTGTGCAAACCCACTGATGTTAAAAAGGTTGCACAGGTGTCACAGAGTTTAATTTGTTAATGAAGGGCAGACTTTACTACAGTGATGTCCCAGAACAACAAAGCCAGTTTTGTGTCTTGTGTCTGAGAGCCCAGGTTGAGCACAGAGGGCTGACAGAATACATTTTTTAGAGTAGAACTACCCTTTAAAGAAAAACCTGCAAACGTAGGCCTCAATCCTACCCGTGACTCCACACAAGGGTACTTGTACAGTCACTTGCAGGTTCAGGGTCTTAGTTGCGAAGTATAATATTCTGTGTTTGCTTTCACCTCATTGCCCATTGCTCCATAATAAAGTGTATAGTATTACTGGAATATTCAATTAGAAAATAAGTTATCTTTACAACACACATCTGTTGTTAAGCATCATAACCAAAATAATTCTCATGATTTAATTCCATATTTCTTATATGCAAAGAATTTTTTAAATATTTTATTTATTATTATTTAAGGTATATAAAGTGCATACGCTGAAGGTATAGCACATTTAAGAAAAACAGGAATTCAAGTTCCCATGAATTTCTACTGCTGTGTACACCTACTTAAATATCTGACAACTGGAAACTTTCAAAATGTATTGAGCGCTTTTTCTATAATATACAACTGCTTCATTTTATAGAATACTTTTCGTCCTGTAGAATTAAAAGTCCTTTAAAAACAAAAGATCACTTAATCTACCTCTGGCGTGAAGTACAGCAACTGTTTAATAGCACAAAGCAACACAACCAGCAAGGAAGTGAATACTCTATCCAGAAAAAACTACAAAGGAAATGTAGAAAATGTTATTTCAAATTTGGAATTAGTCCAGTATACGGAGAGTAACATACCTATTCTTGCCATTGAATCTTTTCAACATCCACAAGAGATCAGAATCTCAGATTTACACCTCTTCCAAAAGGTGGCATTTCTAGCAGCATAATCACCCCTATTATCAGTCCTGAGTCACTGTATCAGTACTAATTCAAAGGTCAAATAATCATCAACACTATACTGAATTGCTGTAAGAATATTTTCTATCCCGTAAAATGGGTATCTGCTATATCATAAACAGAATTGGATACCAGATAGCAGTGTCCCCTCACAATGTAATTGACTGGGGATGAAAGAAAGAAGGCTTGACTTACAGGAAAAAAATATTCAGAATCTGCCAACCAAAAATGGG
Organism: Emys orbicularis; assembly: GCF_028017835.1. Classification (NCBI taxonomy): domain Eukaryota; kingdom Metazoa; phylum Chordata; order Testudines; family Emydidae; genus Emys; species Emys orbicularis. Next base: position 83,751,697 of record NC_088691.1, on the reverse strand, counting down.
ATCTGATAAAGCCAAGACATCAGGCTTACACATCATTGCCTTTAAGATACTCTCACTTGAGAATGTAGCCTTGATCTTAAAGAAGATCACAGGTAATGCTAAAACTAACTCCTTCACAGAGTCATAGAAATTAAACATGGAAGAGACGTGCCACCTAGTTCATGCCCTAAACAGGCGTCTTCCGCAGTACTTTGTTCAGTAGAGTTTGAATTGACTCATTGGTTTCTCTAATGTAAAATGTGACCTGTTTGACTAGGGATCCCTCCCATTTTGGGGCCCACCACACGAAACAATAGCCGAATCAAATGCTCTGGCTATTTCTAGAGGGCTCACCTTTTCAGCCCCAACTTAACTGGCGCCTCTGTTCTTGCACCCACAATTTTATATGTGCAAGTAATTGCAATTGCAATTTAAGTCAGTTAGATGTTTAAGAACCCGTCTTACGGGCATACAGACATCTAAATGGCGAAACGTGGCACAAGAAAAAAAGCCAATGTTTAAGAATGCAAACTAATGTAGTCACACTAAGTTTGTAACAATTATTGAAAAATTAATTTAAATAATTTTGACAAAGGTTTTCCTTACAAAAGCTATTGTTTCTTAGTTTACTATGCCTCTTCTAACTCATTAAGTTCTGTGATTGATTGTTACCATTTTAGTTTTACAGTTCCAGTGAAAGACCCACAAACATGGTCTGACTGATACAGCTTGCGTTCCCCGACCCCCACACACGGGTGAGGCAAGCAGACGACTAATAACAGGATGTTTATAATGAAGAAAACAATAAAAATGTCATCTCCATGGAAATCTTCTCTGGAGGAAGGTAGTACTATACAACACAATTGCCACATGAAATTGTTGAAAGCTCTTTGCAGAAATTCTACTTTTCATCTTGATTATACACAAAGTATGTTGTGGGATAATTTCACTGGATATTTACACAGAACACAAACGGGGCACTAAAAACACAAACTACTGAGAGATACCTAATCAAACGCTTATGTGTATTGATTACCACCAGTACTATAATGCACATATAAAATAAAAACACAGCTCCAGAAAAATGGGAAGGTACAAAAGAGAAATGTCCTAACCCCCAACTGTTTTAAGGTCTAGAAATGGGAAAGATTGAGTATAAGTGAAGTGAGAGGCTGAGGAAAATAGGAGACAAACTGTGGAGCAAGTCTAACCTTAAAGTTTCATTACATTTTAGAGCACTTGTGACACATGTTCTGAAAATCATATTTGTATTTAGAATAAATATGATGCCTCTAATGGTGGAGAACTTTGAACTACTGAATAAGTTTGGTTTTCCAGCATTAACTTTCTCCTTCACAATCCAACAGCAAAATTATTATCATGTATTTATGAATTCACAACAGATGAACCCCCAACGTAGCAAGACATTTATTTCTCTTGATTTTCTCTTTTTACTGCACTAGAAGAGGTAGTGGAACAACCAAGAGAGGCAGAGTTCCTATCTGCTTTTCATTCCCCTCTAGAGTTAGGCAGAGGGGGGCCACGCGGAGCACTTTGTTTAGAGGTACCAGGATGTCCCATGAATCCTCCATAAAGATCTCGATGAAACTGTCATGGAGGTACTCTGCAATCCTCTGCTGACAGTTTCTGGGGAGGGCTGCCTTATTTCTTCAGCCGCTGTAGGACACTTTCCCACACCGCTCAGTGATTACTTCAGCAGGCACTATTGCGGTACATAGGCTAGCAGCATATGGACCCAGGCAGCATCGGGATGCCAGCAGGAGCTCTGCTCTCTCTGCCTGTTAACCTCAGGAGTGAAATGTCAGCTAAAATCACCATCTCCTGTGGAAAATGGTGCCAGTATTCAGTTCATTGCCCTATACAACTATAATCATGCCAGCAAGCTATTCCCTCTTAATTTCCCCAACCGCCCTGAGGGCCACACTCACCATGGCTGGTGCTGTGACTGGTGCCATGCTCTATCAATCCCAAGCAGAAATGTGAACGTAGGAGCAATTGGGGAGCAAGGGGAGTGAATTCAGTATCTTAAGTTTAAATTTCCATCATGAATACTCTCACAATGGTACAGCCTTTGCCACTGTGGCCTTCAGGGTCTCTCCTTCCACACCCGCAGAACAACTGAGCCAGATAAGGAGAAAGAAAAGACTCTAGATGACCCATTCCAGGAGATCCTGCAAGCCAGTGCTGCATCAGAGAATGAGCGCAAGGCCTGGAGGATCACCCTTGCAGATAGCAAGGAGAAGGATAGAGTGGAGAGAAGAAAGGAACAGGAAAAGGAGAGGGACGAGCAGCAGGAGATGCTTGCACTTCTCAGACAGCAAACAGAGATGCTGCACACTCCGGTAGATCTGCAGGTTCAACAAACCCATGCTCAACTCTCTCTGCAGCCCATAGAGAACTCAATATTGGGACCTCCATATACCTCCTCTCAACATTCCATGGGGCATCAGGGGTCAGTGCACTACCCCTACCACTCCATCCTGGCGAACATTAAAGACAATCACAATTTCACATACACTGACCTGTGAACGCCATGGTTGGTATGTGTGTTCCTGAAATGGAAATGAGTGTTCTTTCTCCTTCATAAGTTCTATTCCATTAATTTATTAAGTTTTAAATGGTTTTTAATTGCCTGCTTCATGTTACAGAATCAAATTCTATCTTTTTGGAACAAAATTTATCTTTATTAGTTCACAACATGCTGTCTGGTGGTGAGCAACCCACCAATTTCCTGTTACTTCACTTTGTCATAGAACCCATAACATCATTCACAGACAATAGTAATGGGTGCATTGAAAATGCTATATTCCTACATACACAGCAATTATTAAAAGATTCATACCGGGCTGCAAAAAAGCACTACAGCAACACACACTACTCAGGTTCACTATCAAAATGGTCCTTCAAAGTCCCCCTGACACATATAGCTCTGCATTGAGCTCTTCTAATAGCTCTTGTATCTGGCTGTTTAAATTCAGCCGTCAGGCACTCCACCTCCAGCCTGACAGAAACTTTTCCCCCTTTGCTTGGGTGAATACCATCGGGTATTCACCCAAGAGTTCTGAAGGAACTCAAATGTGAAATTGCAGGACTACTAACTGTCGCCTGTAATCTATCATTTAAATCAGCTTCTGTACCAAACGACTGGAGGATAGATAATGTGACACCAATTTTTAAAAAGGGCTCCAAAGGTGACCCCGTTAATTATAGGCCAGTAACCCTGACTTCAGTACCAGGCAAACTGGTTGAAACTATAGTAAAGAACAAAATTGTAAGACACATAGATGAACATAATTTGTTTGGGAAGAGTCAACACGGGTTTTGTAAAGGGAAATCATGCCTCACCAATCTACTAGGATTCTTTGAGGGGGGTCAACAAGCATGTGGACAAGGGGGATCCAGTGGATATTGTGTATTTAGATTTTCAGAAAGCCATTGACAAGGTCCCTTACCAAAGGCTCTTAAGCAAAGTAAGCAGTCATGGGATAGGAGGGAAGGTTCTCTCATGGATTGGTAATTGGTTAAAAGATAGGAAACAAAGGGTAGGAATAAATGGTCAGTTTTTTCAGAACGGAGAGAAGCAAATAGTGGTGTCTCCCAGGGGTCTGTACTGGGCCCAGTCCTATTCAACATATTCATAAATGATCTGGAAAAGGGAGTAAACAATGAGGTGGCAAAATTTGCAGATGATACAAAACTACTCAAGATAGTTAAGTCCCAGGCAGACTGAGAAGAGCTACAAAAGGATCTCTCAAAACTGGGTGACTGGACAATAAAATAGTAGATGAAATTCAATGCCGATAAATGCAAATTAATGCATATTGGAAAACATAATCCCAACTATACATATAAAATGATGGGGTCTAAATTAGCTGTTACCACTCAAGAAAAAGATCTTGGAGTCACTGTGGATCATTCTCTGAAAACATCCACTCAATGTGCAGCGGCAGTCAAAACGTGAATAGAACGTTGGAACTCATTAAGAAAGGACTAGATAATAAGACAGAAAATATCATATTGCCTCTATATAAATCTACAGTATGCCCATATCTTGAATACTGTGTGCAGATGTGGTCGCTTCATCTCAAAAAAGATATATTGGACTTGGAAAAGGTTCAGAAAGGGGCAACAAATATTATTAGGGGCACGGAATGGCTTCCGTATGAGGAGAGATTAATAAGACTGGGACTTTTCAGCTTGGAAAAGAGACAACTAAGGGGGTATACAATAGAGGTATATAAAATCATGACTGGTGTGGAGAAGTAAATAAGGAAGTGTTATTTACTCCTTCACATAACACAAGAACTAGGGGCCACCAAATGAAATTAATAAGTAGCAGGTTTAAAATAAACAAAAGTAAGTATTTTTTCACACAACGCAGTCAACCTCTGGAACTCCTTGACAGAGGATGTTGTGAAGGCCAAGACTATAACAGGGTTCAAAATAGAACTAGATAAGTTCATTGAGGATAGGTTCATCAATGGCTATTAGCCCAGATGGGCAGGGATGGTGTCACTAGCCTCTGTTTTCCAGAAGCTGGAAATGGGCAACAGGGAATGGATCACTTGATGATTACCTGTTCTGTTCATTCCCTCAAGAGCACCTGGCATTGGCCACTGTAGGAAGACAGGATACTGGGCTTGATGGACCTTTGGTCTGACCTAGTATGGCCATTCTTATGCTTCACACATACAATGTAGGACACAGCAGTCAGCTATAACCATTGGGACATTTTTTCTCACTGAGATCCAATCTTGTAAGTAAACAACACCAAGGCACATTAAACTGTCATTCTGCACCTGCTGAGCCTTTACTTGAAGCACTTGGTGCTATTGAGGTAGCCAGCGTACAGCTTCATGAGCCATGGGAGCAAGGAGTACGCTGGGTCTCCCAGCATCGCTATTGTCATTTCAACATTCCCAATGGTAAATCACCAATTGGGAAAGAAAGTCCCTGCTTGCAGCTTTCTCAACAGTCCTGTGTTCTTAAAGATTCATGTGTCATGCACCTTCACTGACCAGCCCATACTGATGTCAGTAAAGCATCCCCGGTGATCCACCAGCATTACCATAGAAACGTAGCCCTTTCTGTTGACAAACTCTGTGGTAGGGTGGTCTGATGCTAAAATAGGGATATGTGTGCCATCTATCTCCCCACTGCAGTTTGGAACCCCCGGGGACCCCCATTTGGGACCCCCATTGCTGCTAAACCATCCATTATGTCCTGCATATTGCACAGAGTCACAGCCCTGCATAGTCCCGCACACTTGGATGACAATGCCCCCCACCCTCCACCCCCGTAGTGGATTTCCCAACTCCAAGTTGATTCCCAACGGAAAGGTAGCAATCTGGCAATGCAAGTTTCCACAGTGCAACTGCAACTCACTTCGCAAGTGTCAGTGTGGCTCTCATTTTGGTGTCCCCGCGCTGGAAGGCTGTGTTGAGTTCAGCACACAGATCCAGCAATGTGTCCTTGCACATCCAGAAGGTCTGCAGCCACTGTTCATCATCCCAAAACTGTAAGCCAATGCAATCCCACCAGTCAGCGCTTGTTTCTCAGGCTCAGAACTGGCACACCACCATCTCCAGCTGCTCCATGAATGCCTCCAACAACCCTGAATTGTTTCTATGTCCCACAGCAATCCAGCCTCTAAGGAATCCTCATGTTCCCCATGGCTCTTCTTGCAGCTCTGCAAATACTACAGGATCATGTGCCATGTGCTTGCAATGCTCATGACAATAGTGCAGAGCTGTACATGCTCCATGCTGATGGCAGAGATGGCAGACAGCAAGGAGGGACATGTGAGTTTGTCTGGATTTTTGAAAATAAGAATTGAAATATTATGGGATGCAGATGAAATTATGGGACAAAGAACATTGCATTATTGGACGTTGATCCCATGCCCCATCAGGCATTGCAAACACTTCCCAAAACACGCTGTGCTGAATGGTGGTGAGTTGCACAGTGAGATACCCACCCACGGTGCACTACATTCTGCATCGATACAAACACTCCTGGTGAATACGCACAGCACCGACATGAGGAGCCACATGTTCACACACACACAAGCAATGTAATAACTACGCTGGCTGTATACCGACGTAACTCAGGTCGACATAATTTTGTAGTGTAGACATGACTTAAGAAGATAGAATGGACTGCCCACAAGATGAATGGGGTGAGGGCATGAAAAGATTAGAAAGGGGAGAAGCAAGAGAGGCCAAGTGCCCTGTTAGGAAAGAGAAACCAAGAATAAAGGAAGAAAAAAGTATCCCTTAGAGGAATTAAAAGTAAGGAGAAGGTAAAGCACTTTAAATAGGAAAGTTAATGAGAATAAGATTAGAGATAAAGTTGATACACTGAGAGAATGGTTATGTAAATGAAGTCAAATCGAAGTAACTAGAAGTAATAAGGAAGAGAAAGGTGTTCAGACTCTCTGGTGACAGGCACAATATAAAACCCTTAGAAAGCTAAGGAACGATAGAAGAGTATTTAAAGAAGACAGGAAAAAACTGCACATTTTTAAAGTTATAAAGTTAGTTATACTAAGCTACCACATGAGGCAAAAACTCATTTTTTACTGGACATCAGCATAATCATCAGCGATAACTACTAGCATTTCTTGTGAGACAGCTGATCTACATACTTATCGATGTGAGATATTATTTCTATTATCTGGACAGGAAAAAAATGTTTTGGTTTTGCTCTATTCAGCAAACTAATTTGCTGCTCGTCTAATTGCGAATTGTTTAAAAATCAAAGAATCATGGGCTAAAGATGTTCACTTTATGTCATGAGCAGCGGGTGACCCGCCGACTCAGGGAGGCTAGCCCCTGGAGGTCCCACCCCCCTCCCCCGCCAGAGCCTAGAGCCCCTCTTTCCCCCCCCCCCCCAAGCGCCAGGCAGGCAGCATGAGCCCTCTCGCCCAAGTCCCAGCCGCAGGCCTGCCGCAGCCACCCTAGCCCTAGCACACTTCCCTGAAGAGGAGCAGCCAGCCTGCCTGGGCTGGGGCCAAGGGGAAAGGGCAAGCAGGAGGGGCCTTCCAGCCTATGATATGCACCAACCATGCTTGATGTCATTTCATCAGATTGCATAAGCAAAATAGCACCTGACTCGATCAGTATTTGAACTGGATTCCATAAAAAGAACAGCATTTGATTGGCAGAAGGAGTTTTAAGGGTACAGCTGATAGCATCACCCTTCAGATAAAACAGAAGTGAAACCCTGATCACTTCTGGTAATTACAAATAACATTTACAAAAATGAAGGGATTAACCCCAGTGTCTTGGATAAAATAAAATTTGAATAAAATTCACCAAGAGAGTTTGTATCGATGCAGAATGTAGTGCACCATGGGTGGGTATCTCACTGTGCAACTCACCACCCTCCAGCACAGCGTGTTTTGGGAAGTGTTTGCAATGCCTGATGGGGCCGCAGTGAGTTGCACAGAGATGACGGGGAGCATGGGATCAACTTGTACTATCTAAATTTCCAATAAAAACAGGTAGCTTTCCCAAATGACTCTGAACATACACTCTGTTCAAGGACGAAAGTTAACCCCTTTTTGGGGTTTGGTTTTATTGGTAAATATCCCTACCTCTTAAACTTCAGACTAAGTTTTCCACCCTAAAATTTGGCTGTTCCTAGGGTTTTCCCTGAAAGACTAAAATGTCCCAGACTCCAGCTAATCTCCTCTATCCCTGAAGGAAACTCCAACCTCTCATATTCTGGTTGGGGATCATTAAATCCACTTGCTAGTATAACTCAGCAGTAAATCCTCTATGCCTTTATGCAGGGTTCAAACTTCTGATGACAAGATCGTTCAAAAGAGGAGTCTTGCATCTAAACGCAAAGCCTTAAAGTATACATCCTAAATTATTCTAATTAAATTTTTGAAAAAGTAGCCTTCATATTCTGTGATTATGTTAAAAAGACTATCACAATGCCTGCAAAGGGATAGATTTAAGGTTGCATAGGTAACAGTAAATCTAGTATTTCCTAATTTTTGAGTCCTTGACTTTGCAATCTAAACAAAAGTCTTTTAACATAGTTTTTGGTACGTAATTTCCTTTTTAAAAAAGGGGAGGGGGGAAGGTAAAATACAAATCTGTTGTGTGTCAGTAACAATCCCCACCCCATAACACAGCAGCATCAGGATTTGAAGCTTGAACCTTCAGCATTGCCTTTTACCACTTGAGCTACAGGACTAGCTACATTAGATACTAACAAAAGGCTATTATCCCAAAGAAGGGGATGGGCTACTCATTAGGAACATATGGTGAGCTGGGGGAGGGAAAGTATGGCCAGGGGTTCAGCTCAGCTCCGAAAAAATCCCTACAATTACAGCTGGTCTAGCAGCTACCAGGCATCCCAGTATAGTATGTGGCACTGATACTGCTTTAGGGGCAGCATCAGCCTGAAGCTCCTTAGAATGTTCATGGTCAGTTATTTTGGCATGTTGCCAAAATTCAGCCAAGGAATGCAAGTAAGAGGAATAGTTCATAATTCAACTAAATCTGGATGGCATTTCATGGGACAAAAAAAGGCCATATCACTAGCGCCAGGACTTTGTTCCTGCCAAATGTCAAAGGCCTGCTGCAACAATGGAGGGGATAGGGCCTCCCAAAGAAAGGCTACAAGAATCTCTTACAATGGAAAGTGTTAAACAATCTAAATACAGGAGGTCTTTACTGGTCCCTTCTGTAATAGTATGCTACTGTGCCAGATGAGTGCCTTCAACCTCTTGGGACCTGTACATATCCAGTATAACTTTATAAAAAAAAGGGAATTGTTTTTTTAAAAATGGTTGATTAGTTTCCTACCTTGGTTAGAAGTCCAAAATCCTAAGAAATTAAGCTTTGGAATCCAACAATATACCAAGTGAGACACATACGGCAATTTTGTCCAATATCCTTGAGACACCTTATTGAATTAAGTTGAAGTATCTTTGAGGTCCATTGTATTAAGAGAATAGTTTATATATTACTGTGGGCCGGGATTTTACGCAGCCTCTGGAGAGGAGAATATAACAGATGTAAGACCGGGGGGTTCAAATAACTATACTGAACAACATGCCAGACAACAATGGACTAGTGAAAGAAAAAAGTGTTAAGTGGTTTTCCTGGGGAATATAGAGAGGGTGGAGAATGCAAATGTTCCACCTCCAGTTTTGCAAAAATCCAGCCTTTTAAAGCTACGCCCTGAGGAGTGGGCCACCATCGGCTGATCACCTGTTATGTAAGGCTAAGATCAAAGGCCCAAACTGTATAAGAGAAAGATTGAACTATTCATGGTTGTTCTGGTTCTAAATCTGAGACAGTTATGAACTTGTAACCATGGGGAAATCCCAACTGTGGGTGTTGAAGGACTGACCCACCAGAGCCCAAGACTGGAGTTGCACTCACCTTTTGTAAGCTTTTTAGCATGCGTGTAGGTTCAATTATTGTTTTTAACATATTTTCTCTGTAATGCTTTCACCTCAAGATAGGATGACCATCCATTCCATTAGGACAGTCCTGTATTTAAGCCCTCTTGCAGGTGTCTCACCTTTTTTAAAAAACGGGCAAATTGTCCCATATTTTCCGCTCCCCCTGCTGGTCAGTCAGCAGTCAGCGCAGCCCCAGCCCCATCTTGTTTGTGGCTGGCAGGTAAGTGAGGGCAGGCGGTGGCCGGTCAGTGAGAGCATGTGGTGGCCTCAGGCCGGGTGGAGAGGCAAGAGGAGGCAACGTCAGGTAGGAGGCGAGGAAGCCCTGGTGCGGGCGGGAGGGCTTAGGGGTGTGTGTCACCCTCCCCATGTTAACCTAAAGCATGGGTTCTCAACGGGGATCCGCAAGCCCTTTCAGGGGGCCACTGGGCGCTGATGCTGAAACCCAGAGCCTGAGCCCAAGTGCTCCAATCCCTGGCACCTGCCGCAGGGCTGAAGAACCGATCCCCGGCGCTCCTCTCCCCCCGCTGAAGCCGGGAGCTGCGGGGCTGAAGCCCCAGTCCCCATTGCCCCCCTGGGGCTAAAGGCAGGAGTGGCAGCGCTGAATCCCGGATACTCGGTTCTCCCGATGGGGCAGAAGCTCCCTGAGCCGATGGGCAGAGTTGAGGGACACCTGGGATGTTGTCCAGTCCCCAAACTGCAGTGCAAGTGCAGGGCAGTCCCAGGGGGCAGCTCCACACCCCCCAACACACCTCCTCCTCTCCCCAGCCAGTTCGGAGGCAGGAAGCTGGAGCTGGGCAGTGCAGGGCAGTTGCACCACTGGCTGGTGGTGTTCCCTCCTCTCTTACTGCTACTAGTGCAGGGGGTTGAAGCTGCTCCTCAACTCCCAGCCCCCTTTTCTCATGCAGCCGGTAAGAGCCGCAGGGGTCAGGGACCCAGCTCCATGACTGGCAGAGCCCTCAGGGAACAGGGACTGCAGGGGAGCCCTCCTGGCACACAGCCCCTAGCTACCTCTTCTCTGCACCCTGAGCTACCCACCGCCTGCACACAGCCCCAAGCTACCCCTTCCCTGCACCCTGAGCTACCCCCTGCCTGCACCCTAAGCTACCCCCCTGCCCGCACACAGCCCCTAGCTACCCCCCTGCCTGCACCCTGAACTACCCCCCTGCCCGCACACAGCCCCTAGCTACACCGCTGCCCGCACCCTGAGCTGTTTTCAAACTTTTTGAGCTGAGTCCCCCACCTCTGAATTATAATATTTGGTTGCACCTCCCCTCCCCCCGCCACAATTAAGACAGGCTGGGTGGTCTGCTGATGTGAATCGGGGGGTGGAGGGGGCACTCCCTTCCCAGACCCCCCATGTGGAGCTGGCTCGAGCCCCACTGGCTCCTGCCCCCAAAATAGAAGTCATACTACACCTATGCCCGAGCCCCCCGGCCCCGACCCCCAAACTCCCCTTACCCTGTTGGACCCTGGAGTTTTTTATAGCATGTTGGGGCGGGGCTACTGCATAGTTCTGATTGATTGCCGTTGAACTCACTTGAATATGAGCAATTTTACCAGGTATCCCATATTCAACATAGGGAAATATAGTCACCCTACCTCATGAATAAATGTACTTGCTTATAAAAAGCTTTGTGGTACCTTTTAATTCTGGCAATTACACTGTTTATAGCCTCTGGAGAGAAAGCAAAGTGCAGATGCTGGCCTGTGTAGGAGGTTTGGCTTGCTGGGAATAGCACAGTGTATGCAGGTAACTGTGCAGCCTGGAAATCCCCTCATCAGGAGGGAGAGAGAGATGCGGGTCTCTACCCAAAAAAGAGGTGACTGCTGAAGAGCAGGTTTATGAAGACATGAAAATTAAAATGCACTAAACTCATTAGACAAGTTGCGCTAATTATTATTGTATTTAAAAAACCCATATATTCCCATCTAGTAAGGCACACCTATATTTTACTCACATTCTATCTTAATGACCTATGTTACTGAAGTTAGCTTAAATAAAAATGTTACTTTATGAATTGCATTTTTTTTTTTTTCTGATTGGAACAGGTTTTATTGCTTTAAGAAGTCATCTGAGCCAAGAAAAAAAAAAATCTGTATATAACCATTACTGAAGATGAAGTTTTCCAAATTATTTTAACACATTGTTATTGCTTAATTTTCTGAAAATCAAATAAAAATTGCTTATCATTTGACCAGTAAAGCCACTTTTTAATAACCCTATTTTGTGTATTGTAACAAAACTTAAAAGCTGCCATTTATTAATATTAAGGTAAATTACCAAAATGTTAAAAATTACAAAAACTATGGGTGGCGAGGATGCAAGGGGAAGTCAAGATTGAGTGTAGACTGCCAACTTCCCTCTCCCGCCCCCCGCCCCCAGAAAAACCCATAACCACCCAACACCCACCCACTATGCCAAAGGTTAAGTCATTTAGTCAAGTTCAAAGATCTTCAAAGAGTGCTTAGATCCAGATAAGCCCATATGTTACCAAAATTCTGTGAAAAAGCTATTACTTTCCAATCTGCTTTTCATGTCTACATTACAGAACACACAGATGCTTAGCATCACTCAATATCTCTAAATTCTCACACCAGATAATCAAGGGTCACCAATAACTTTCCTATCTAAAATCCTAAGAAATGTCTTTATTCCATCAACACTTAGTCCAATTGTAAAAACTGAAAGTATCCATAAAAGCCCATTCAGTTACTGCACAATAAGTGTTAATTTGCTAATTTCTTCACAGGTAATCAATTAAAATGTAAAATATTGGACAAAATTAGTTGCACTAAATTTAACAGCTGCTCCATAAGCATAATTAGTTTCACAAGGACCATATGTATTCTGAACAGAGACAGAGTTGAAACAAATAAGCAGATTTTAAAACAAGTTTGAGGAAATCTGCATTTAATTAGCAGGTGGGCACTACAACTGCATAATGTTTTTATACATTTATATTTATGAAGTGACAGAAGATCTAAAGGCTTTTTAAAATGGCGTTTATTGTTTGAATGGGAACTGTTTTGCTGCATGCTAAAGTGATTTAAATCCTTATAGCTCTTCTTTGAAAAAATCATAAATGGTGAAAGAAAACATGTGGAAAACTGTAAAACTAGAAAGAATTTGCGACAAAAAACAGATACACATACCATAACCAAAAGGAAACTACACTTAATTAAATGTACACTACATCTGGAATATCAGCCTAATAAAACGTGAAACTATTAATTTTCATTGTTCTAAAGGAAATGAGGTCAGTGTCGTTTAGTATTTCCCCAATTATATTGCACTAAAGCATTGGACTATATCTTCTAGGTACAATCTAATCTTCTCAAAACATTACAATTTGAAAACAGTCACCAAGATGTACTTTAAGAAATGGAAAGGAGGACTGAGGGACTTTTAACAAAAACAAAAGGAGAGTGCAAGCACTCAAGTACAAGAAAATGAGCACTGTTCCAGTGAAGGCAAGTGTTGGGTACAAATGACTTATCTGGCAAATAACAGGCACCACCCAACTGAAAGTTTCTAAGATGTCAAGTTCTTTACTGACACTCTTGATAATAGTCTTTCAGCTGATAACAATCCCTGCTAACTTCTTATAAGCCCAACAACAACAAAAATCAAACTTGTCCTTAACATTTCAGATAGACGTGAAAAGGAAAATATAGTCACTATTGGAAAGAATGCATGGTGGCAAACTACACTACCCACTAACTTTCATATTGTCTAAACCCTGGCACAACTGATTAAAGCAAATTGAAGCACTCTGTCAAAGTACATTAAGAAGGGCTTTTTTATTGAACTATCACTAGCGAGGAAAAGACTTCACAGGATGAGTTCTTAAAGAATCAAAACTATGGTTTCAAGCACCATAAATCCACTGTTGTTCACAGTGAGGACGTTAATAAATAATAAATTGTAAGACAGTATTACTAAGTGCAGACATGCTCCACGCTGTACAATGCTCAAAGTCAAGGTAATTAGATGCTTACAAACTAAAAATACACAGAGTTTAGGTAAGAATACTCAGAGAGCTCTAGGGGAGAGTAATAAAATTGTTTTTAAATAAAATGGGAGTGGAGAAAATATATTTACATAATCATAATTTAAAGGTAGAATACATGTTTTTTAAGGATTTTAAAGGAGAGTTGGAAGCCTGGTGTACTGTGATAAAGAAGGTTATTCAAAGCACAGGGTTTAGACATGGTAAAAGGCAGAAATATAAGATGGAGAGGAGAAAAGGGGAGTGGTGAAGTTGACATTACTGGTGGAGAAAAGTGAGATGAATAATAAACAGAAGCAGATGCATAAGCATAGACAGAGCTGTGCAGAGTTGGGAAAATTAAGGATATTAATTGATTCACTAGATATGCAGCCTGAACTTCTGCATCCCAGTATTGAGCAGCCCTTCAGTTATAAACCAGTACAAGCGCACAATTAACACACTTAAGAAAATATTTTATTTTCAAGCTTTCAAGGTGTTATGAAAAATGAAATATTTATTTTGAAAATTATGAAGTCTTCTCAGTGGACTGGACCAGAATACAGCAGGATAGCAGGGTATATAGGAAGATGTTGCTTTTAGCTTTATTGTGTTTATTCATTTAAGTTCCTTCTGTCACAAATTCCATATCTCCAGACTCTGACCTTCCAGTCCACCTACCCTCACTTGTGAAGAGGCCCAAACCACACCTGTGTTTGCTACAATACCTTCAATGCATAGAAGAGATCGCTTAGAAAATCTGAGACTCCGGTGCCAAAAATATATTGATGATACATCTCCTGCTCAGTACATACAGGCAATGCCATTTGACAAAGGTGTCAGATAAGCTGCAAGAGAGCAACATCTGAATGAAGATCAACTGGTTCAAGTTAAACCAAGCATCACATATGGCTTACTTGGCTTCAGCTTCCATTAGCTGCTCTTCATCCAGATGCTGATCTCTTGCTGACCTCTTGCAGGGTTTGTGACTGCATTCCTTGCCTATAGAATGTCCAACCAGGGGAGAGGACCGAGCCATTTTCAGAGCACTTTGCCATTGGGCCGTCACAAAATAACAGAGGCAGAGAGAGAGAGAGAGAGAGAGCGCAAAGGTTCTGAACTTAGGAAAGGAAGAATGCAGGCAATGGCAGATAAGTTTATGTAAATGTTAACTACTGAATTTAGCCTGCTTTACTATGGTGAAGAGAGCCCTAGAAATAAGGTAAGACCTATTTACTAGAAATACTATCTATGAAAGATTACTTTAGGTGATCTCTCTTGCACAAGCTCAGGATGCCCACTGGCATCCATACCATAAGTACACTCTTAAGCTGATCAGCAGCAAACCAGTTGCTGAAAGCCTTCAGGATAATGTCCTTTTTAAAACACCCCACTTTCAGGAAGAGAGATGTTTTAATGGGAAAAAGCCAGTGTTGGCAGCAGGAACAAGCAGTCAGGTAGTGATTCGAGATCTCTGAGTCCATCCTAATTTCACACTGCAGACAGACCTGTATGAAAAAGTTAAACTGAAAACAAGTGTGTAGAATGCCATTTATGTTAAGTCTCCATAACATTCCCCACATCACCAATCAAAAGAAGAAAAATAAAAACGTTCCAGAGGTCTGCCAGTTTTAAAATAAACCAGCTGGACTGTAAACATTAGCTACCTAGCCTAAGGAACTCAAAGCCAAAAGCTTTTATCCAGGTTTTCAATAACAACTGAAGAGGGAAGAATAAAGCTAGCCATATAACTGAATGTCAATGTAACTTGGCTTTCCTGGTCAGTTGGAGGTCTGAAAATCAGGGACCCTAGAGCAATCCTTCCCATGCTGAAATGGGGTTCAGCTGCCTTTGCAGCACTGCCCTCCATCCAGCTACGCTAGATCCACATGGAAGAAGTGTGTGGAGAGTATGCAGACCAGTGGCATTGCTTGTGGGAGCACATTATCCCTGCCTCCAACACAACAGAGTTTGCAAGGAAATTTGTCTGGAGCTGTGTGCAAGGGGCTTTTCTGCTAAGCCCGTTATAACCAAGAACACCGCCCTCTCTGGTTTAAGATTGGGATTCTGGGAGCAGACGTGGCCAGCGGAAGTATAATAAAGTATGCTGACAGGGATTGAGGAAGCAACTGTGTGGATAGCCCTGGCCTCCCACTGATCTCCTGGAATCTGTGCAGATTCCAAAGAATCCATGACTTTCTAGGTGGCCTACACAAGCTATTCCTGAGGGGAACTGTAAACCCTTCCCATCCAACAGAATGAGGGGGAAACTCTCTAGTCCCGGTTTATTTTAGCTTCACCTTTCACAGGGGACAGTATTTGTCCTAGATACAACTGGTCCAAAGAAGTCAAACCACTTTGGCCTTGTTTTCACTTGGAAAAGAGATGTGTTTTTAACTTGAGTTAACTAACCCAGAGGTAAAATGTTAGTGAAAACAAGACAGTTTGTAGTGTTCACATGAGTTAGCAGATTGACTCAAGATGCTAACTCATGTGAAAACAAACTGCCTTGTCTTCACTAGGATTTTACCTCTGGGTTAGTTAACAAGTTTTTTCCAAGTGAAGAGACAGCCTCTCTCAGGCAAACAACACATCGTTCTTTCCTTAGAGACCATTTGAAAAAAGGAAATTTGTTATGAAAAAGCTATATTTAAATAATTTTATGAGAGACCAACAAAAGCTAGGATTTAAGTTTAAGCTGACAGTTTTTAAACTTATAAAACTATGTGGTCACACCAACAGGAGTCAGCATGCTGCCATGACTGTTAAGTAAAACAATTGACCCCCATTCACAGTAGTCCTGTCTAAAAGATCTTGACTTTAAAAATCCAAATATAGGGGGGAAGGATTACAGAGAGAGGCACATGTGCGCGTGCATAGAGACACACACACACTCCAGATGTATTACTGATTTTAAAAAGTTAACACATACACAAAAATAACCCTGCATTAACCTATAGTTAGGGTTGCTAAAAGAAGCATTCCATAATCAGGTAATGAAAAGGTCAAGTTCACTGTAATTTTAACTGTACCAATATATGCACTTAAATAAAAGAGGCTACTCTAGTCCCTAGACTAGAGCAGTGGCAAGAGAGCTGCTGCACTGCCACAGAATGACTTGAGCAGGAAGCATTCCTCTCCCTCCAAGCCCAGCTCCAGAGCAACTTCCCAGTCTGGCTGCTTGGGCTATGCAGGGAGGTCAGAAATTGGGCCTTTTTCCTAACTCTGTATTGTTTCAGTCTGTCTTTCCCTGCAGGAAAACAATTTTGCATGTTTATGTTCTTCATTTTTTTTTTTTTATTGAAAACAAATTCTGCATGAATTGAGTATGGCACCATTCTCCATTAGCGAATGGATTTGTCAAATCTTGTATTTAATTCATTTATTTATACACACTTATTCTATTCATGATCGAGTTGGAGTTTATTTTTAAAAGCAAGTGTGTAATTTATTTTTAGACTATGAATAAATAAACCAATACTTTCGTGCACTTTTCTATTACAACATGCATATGTTAGTAGGTTGTACATCTGCTTTTACAGAAAAATCTGGATATAGCATACAGTACAAATAAGTGATGGTCACGTTAACACCACCCTGTACTGAAAACCCACCGACCGCTATGCCTACCTTCATGCCTCCAGCTTCCACCCCGGACACACCACACGATCCATCATCTACAGTCAAGCGCTGAGGTACAACCGCATCTGCTCCAACCCCTCAGACAGAGACCTACACCTACAAGATGTTCACCAAGCATTCTCAAAACTACAATATCCGCACAAGGAAATAAGGAAACAAATCAACAGAGCCTGACGTGTGCCCAGAAGCCTCCTGTTACAAGATAAGCCCAAGAAAGGAACCAACAGAACTCCACTGGCCATCACCTACAGTCCTCAGCTTAAACTTCTCCAGCGCATCATCAGTGATCTACAACCCATCCTGGACAATGATCCCTCACTTTCACAGACCTTGGGAGGCAGGACAGTCCTCGCCCACAGACAACCCGCCAACCTTAAGCATATTCTCACCAATAACCACACACCGCACCATAACAACTCTAACTCAGGAACCAATCCATGCAACAAACCTCGATGCCAACTCTGCCCACATATCTACACCAGCAACACCATCACAGAACCTAACCAGATCAGCTACAACATCACCGGTTCATTCACCTGCACGTCCACCAATATTATATATGCCATCATGTGCCAGCAATGCCCCTCTGCTATGTACATTGGCCAAACTGGACAGTCACTACGTAAAAGGATCAATGGACACAAGTCAGATATCAGGAATGGCAATATACAAAAACCTGTAGGAGAACACTTCAACCTCCCTGGCCACACAATAGCAGATGTAAAGGTAGCCATCTTACAGCAAAAAAACTTCAGGACCAGACTCCAAAGAGAAACTGCTGAGCTTCAGTTCATTTGCAAATTTGACACCATCAGATCAGGATTAAACAAAGACTGTGAATGGCTAGCCAACTACAAAAACAGTTTCTCCTCCCTTGGTGTTCACACCTCAACTGCTAGCAGAGGACCTCGCCCTCCCTGATTGAACTAACCTCGTTATCTCCAGACTGATTCTTGCCTGCATATTTATACCTGCCTCTGGAAATTTCCATTACATGCGTCTGACGAAGTGGGTATTCACCCACAAAAGCTTATGCTCCAATACATCTGTTAGTCTTAAAGGTGCCACAGGACTCTCTGTTGCTTTGTCAAGGTAAGTCTCATTTCTGTCAAAGTTACAATTATTGTTATATTGAAAAGAAAAAGTTAGTTACGAAATATCAACCACAATTTTGAAATCTCTGGCTTACCAATATTGTGTAGTTTAATTTCTTAATTTTCTTCAATTTCTGTTTGAAATCTTGAGTATATTTTGTATGTAATATTAACAAAAAATTATTGTATAAAAATTACAAGATACTAATTAAGGAATAGATAAAATACAAATTTTGAGATAACTTCAAATAATGTTTTTCCTTTCAGTAGATACATGCTATTATACGTAAATTGTTACACTTTGATGTGCCGTTTAATAATTTTAAAACTATTTTATTTGCTAAAAGATAACAATTAGCCATTCAAAAGTATAAAACCTTACATTTTTACAGAGCTCACCATTCTCAAGGATCCTATCAGTGAAATGTTCCCTGCTTAAAGTGTTCAAAGTACATATTTCGCAGTGCGCAGGGAGACTGCATAAAAGTTTAGGACTGGGAGTGAATACCAATGCCCTCAAAACTCTCCTCTCTTGTGACATCTACAAAACAATTTCAACCATAGTTAATCAGCAGGTGAATTATGATTGCTGTTTTTTATCCAGACCAATGTTGTGTCATTGTTCCCTTGTGCTCCCCCCGTCTTCTTGTTGCATTCACTTGTTGTCTTATACTTTGATCTAAGCTCTTCAAGGCAGGCACCTTTTTTTTTTTTTTTAATCTCTGCACAGTACCTAGAGCTTACTGGAGCCGATCCACAAGTGGAGCTCCTAAGCACTACCTCAATACAATAATAATAGCGTTTACTTGAATTCACAGGGTAGGGTCACCAGATGTGTAGGGATATTAAAGAAGGTACTAACAGTGATTCCCCCAAGTGACAGTGACCTCCTCATAATTTGTCCCCCACACTTTAAAATCCAACAGTTTCATCAAGTACAAAAATCTCTTGGGTCTTCTGTTAAAACTTGTAAGCTACTGTCTGTAGAAACCATTGATTATATCTATCCTGTGAAAGATACTTTACTACTATGTGAAACTTACAAACAAGTTAACTGACGTTGTTCTTGAAGTAATTGATACAATGCAAACAAACACTATAAGCCCTTAAGTAACTTTCACTTCATTCAACGGCTCCTAGGACAGACCCCCACCCTCTGTGATTAAAGGGCTGGGAGTCTCAAATGAATGAGCACACACCCTGAAAGTGGTGGAGACAGTAAATTAAAATATGGTTAAGATATGGAATGTATGCTGATGAATGCTTGATATACATGAATGGTTAGGGAGGTGCCAGCCTAGAAAGGAAGTATCCATCGGCCGAAGAATGTGTCAAGTGGATGACCAGAAAACCCCCGGAGGGTAAACTGGGATCCACCCCATCACCTGGAAGGATGAGAAACACAAACTTTGGACAGTGTGGAGCCACCAGGAATGTGCCACTTTGGACAGGAATGTGCCATCTGCTGATTGAGTCAGCAACAGCAGGATGAAACAGCTCCCATAGACTAACATAGGAATTAATTCCTATAAGAATGGACTCTAAAGACTGATGACTGAGTCTCGGGTTCTGCTGCCAGCCTCCAGGAGCATCAGGTGCATCTGACACAGACTCGGCTCCATCCTCATGACCAAGATACCTGGCCAGTAACTTGGCATGAGCAACTTCTAGGCTGGTAACTATAACACCTATACAGAACTTGAATGAATGATTGTGTGAATGAATCTCTCTCTGTGTGTGTGTGTGTGTGTGTGTGTGTGTGTGTGTGTGTGTGTGTGTGTGTGTGTGTGTGTGTGTGTGTGTGTATAAGGAATAAGTAGTGATAGGAATAAGTAGTCAAACAACGTTGTTTACTTTTATCTTTTGCTTTATCATTATATTTACAATAAATGTGGCATCTTTGCCTTATCCCTCTTAAGATCCTGCTGGTTTTTATTCTATTGGTATAACAGATGTCCCAATTTTATAGGGACAGACCCGATTTTTTGGTCTTTTTCTTATATAGGCTCCTATTACCCCCAACCCCCGTCTCGATTTTTCACATCTGCTGCCTGGTCACCCTATCACAGGGAGATATTAGGCAGCCCAATGAAATTACCTAAATTGGGTCAACGGAGTCAGATACCACTTGTTAACTGCTCTCACTAATGCAAGTACATGCATTCACATAATTTTGGAACCACTTTCAATTTAATAGAATGCCAGGATGTACACAGAACTTGGGGGGGAAATTCTGGATGTGGTTTGTTTTTCAACAGCGAAGCAGCCAGCACTAGCACTTAGTGATCCAAGGCGCTGTTTAAGCAAAGGATTTAAACACATATCTAAATTTAAGCATTCAAGTAGTCTCAATGAAGTCAGTGGGAGTATTCATGTACTTGAAATTAGGTATGTGCTTAAATCCCTTGCTGAACTGGTGCCCAAATTAGGTTTCAGAACTAACACAATACTTGGATGAATGAAGAAAGTTTAGTGTCACTGTCTCTGCCTGAATGGCTACAGATTCAGCCTTTACACTATTGTCTTATCTTCACAACTGGTGAAGGTAGAAACATTAACAAAGTGCTAGGTTTATGAAGCAATATGGAGAGGTCAAAACCATGACTTGCAAAATGAGTAGTTCAGGGGTTCTCAAACTAGGGGTCGGGACCCCTCAGAGGGTCGCAAAGTTATTACATGGGGGGGGTCGCGAGCTGTCAACCTCCACCCCAAACTCTGCTTTGCCTCCAGCATTTATAATGGTGTTAAATATATAAAAACGTGTTTTTAATTTATAAGGGTGGGGGTTGCACTCAGAGGCTTGCTATGTGAAAGGGGTCACCAGTACAAAAGTTTGAGAACCACTGGAGAAGTTTAAGATCATATATAACGAATGCAGCCACACTTTTACTATGGGAGCACTAATTTTGCATTTTACAAAACCACCATGTACATGAAAAAATGCCTGATAAACTGAAATGTTTTAATATTCTCCTTAATGAACAATGAACTCATTTGCTGCAGCCTGATGACGAACCAACAGCTGCTAACCTTATCTGTAGCACAAGCTAGTTTAGTGGAAGGTATCACCTATAATTATGTCTTTCCCAAATCCCAACTCTAATGACTAATTTTAAAACTCCAAGAAAAAAAAAATCTGAAAATTTCACTCAGTATTCTAGGACAGAAATGTTATTACTAAAACTGGAAGCATTGCATAAAAGATTTTTAAATTAAACAGTAATACACAGAAGAGAAAATGTTTCAAAAACAAAAACAATCTCAACTACTTTTTTTAAATGAATAGATTAATCATTAGAATTGCATGTACTATGACTGTACATGACTATCTTACATGACAATTTTAACTAAGGTTCATTGTGCTAGCAAATATGCTTGTTTTACTGTTATCTTGTCTTTCACCTCTCCCCACCTCCATGTGTTTCATTTACCCGTTGTGTTCTGCTGTAGCCTAGATTGTAAATTCTTTGGGGCAGAGATTGTATTTTGATTAGGGGTTTGTACAGCACCTAGCACATCAGGGACCTGATCCCTGACTGGGCATCTCAATTGCTACTCTAATGTAAGGCACTACTGTAATATAAATAACAGAAATTTACTCTATTAAATTCAACAGAACTTCAATTTTTAAATGTAGCTGAAACCACTGCATATTATCTATTCTGTTGTACTGGAATGCTGCAGAATCCAGAGGCCTTGCCATAGAATTTAGGCCACTTTCCTCAGAGTACCCAGGATCTTGCTCTATTTCATTGATTGCTCTCCAGTATTCCCTCCATTTAGACTGCTGTTTCCAGGTTAGAGCTGGGTAACAATATCACCCAGTAACCCCTAGCTGACATCACAAACACAAATGGCCCATTCAACTTGGTGGCAGCCTATTTTGACTTCATAGTGTGCAGCTGGACATAGAGCCTGAAATTTTTTCTGTTGCTGCTGCTGTCATTCTGACTGTAGTAATCACTTGTTGGCTGGTTCCATGGACAGGGCCTACTGGATGGGGCAAGTGTTTGATTGTCCAGGGGTTTGCTAAAATGGGACCTTATTTGCTTTTGCCAACTATTAAATCTGCCTCTGACTGCTGTCTGTCCCAGTGTTGCCAACTGAGCAATTTTATCACAATTCTCATGATATTTAGCTTTTTTTCTTAAAGCCCCAGCTTCTGCAATCAAATGATTAGAGAGGAAGTCAGGTCTATGGAGCCTGGGGCAGCTGGCATTCCCACATCACCCCTGGGAGGCCATATCCCAGAAACACTGTGAAGATTAGGTGCAGTACCAAATGGTGCAGAATGACACCACCAAATGGTGCAGAGCAACAGCACCCTCTGGCCTTCTTATTGGCCTATACTTACTATTTAACCCTGGAGCGCGGCCCAGGAAGTTGTCTGGGAAACCATGCTGACTTCTGGCTTGCTGCAACGCCAGGCCTCACCTTGTTTACAGATCTCCAATCTCCAACCCCAGCCTGACTCTGACCCTGGCTTTTGCCTATTGTTCCCAGCTCTACCAGTTACTCTGATCCCTACATTCTGACTACCACCTAGGACCATCCTTGACCAGTGAAACCAGCCCAGCCGTGACTGCTACACCAGACTGTCCATGCCCTGGTCCCTTACAGAATCTTAGCTTTCAGGGATTCAAAATAATGGGGTGCAGGGGTCTGACAGGGAAATCAGTCCTATATCTAGATGGGCTGAGGACACTGGTAGCCCAAAAATACATTCAAATTATCCAGTTGAGCATTCTTGATGATGCCAATGCCATGCGCCAACTCTCAATGGTGCACAGAAGGCACAGAAGGAAAATAAAGTCTCTATGCCCCTCATCTCATTATCTTTGATGGACAAGCACAAAAAAACTCAAACTGAACAATTATTTGAGATCCCCTCCAATTTGCTGTTTTTGGGGGAGGCACTTCCTGTTTGACCTATAGGAGCCACATTACTTGGCTGTTTGTATCTTTCTGGATTGGCAGGATGGGCAAAGTAATACTGAAGGAACAGACAAATATTTAAACTCTCAAATACATTGTTTCCAAAAATGGATAATTTGCCATAATTCATATTTAATATTTTCATCGACTAACCTATGGAAATATGGCTTCAGGGCATGGATGACACTAATGAAATAAATTCTTCCTGTTCCTCCAAACTACAATTTGTAAAATACAACAGGGCACCTGGAGGAGATGAGAGTAAAGAAAGGCAGTTAGGGGAGAGGGAAACTGAGGAGGAAAAAAAGGTGACAGTTTTAAACTGCTCCTCTTCATAAAGTGCCAAGATGCAGAAAGTGGCCCTTCTAGCCATTTTCTAGTGTATAAATTAAAGTAGGAGCTGTTCAACATTCCAAATTTAAAACTTGTAAAAGAAAGTGAGTTAAAATTGGCTGCTGGGCAATGAATTGTGACTGAAAGAATAGCTACGGGTTTGGGGTTCTCAGTACTAGACAAAGTGAAGGAGAAAGTAATGGCCAGTGCAGTAGCCAAAGAGGATGAACAATGGTCAAAGCAGGAGACAATTTGACCTGGTCAGTGGTGTCCCCCTCAACAAGGTCAAGGATGTAGGGAAGGCTTGGAGGTCACATTTGTCTAAGATAACCTGAACAGATGTCTCTCACTTCTAAGAGAGGCCTGAATGTTTTGTTGTTTATGCATCATTTAAAAATTAATATTTTTAAAATAAAAGACAATCAGAAAAAATAAGTCTGCTTTTCCTTGTTTTACTGGAAGACATGGAGGTCTCAGCCGTATACTATGAGTTCTCACACATTAACTGAAGGGACACAGCACTGAAACGTTACAGTAACATCCTCTCTCACAACTGTCTATTAGGCATCAGATTTAAATGGGTGTTAACAAAATCCCTTCCCCTCATTATTTCTCAGTTTTTAGTCTCTCGTGAAGTCATAATTTCATATCTTTCTTGTTCGAGTGGCTAGTTTTTGGGGGCTAAAAGGTCCCATTTAAATTTTAATAATTGTTTGAATTGTGCATAGCTCCAAGATGGTTGGATGCTTTAAAAAAATATTCAGGTCACATGGTCTTCTGGTCTCTCAAGGTTCCCAAAATACTTGCTCTTAAAACATATATTGTTATTTAATGCAGTGATAAACACCTTTACTATAACTTGATGAGAAAGAGATTGATTACCATAAAAGTGTTTTGTATATTAATACATATGCCAACTATTTGAAGTAATCATCAAGGTCTGAAGTAGATGACAATTAATTAAAGTGGAAGAGGAAGATATCTGCATTCCTAACTGGGCAAGAAAAGGGAAAGCCCACAATTTTCTAATATACATTTGAAGGGCCTTCATTTGCTTAATAAATTTATCAATATTTGCAATCATGCACAAATTAAAGGCAGATTCATTACTTATTGAGGAACAGAAACACATTTTTATTAAAACACAAGGAAAAACTGTATATACATGGAAAGCCCTCATCACATCAAAAGTTAACTACACCCAAAACATGCAGGTACACCAATGTCCAAGAACAGATGACCAGCAACTACGCATCTCCAAATGACTGGATGCCGTGTTGGAACACCTTATCTCCACTACATGGAGAAGCCATACTTTTTCAGCCAATGCTTTATCCCTTTTGAACCCAGACATGCTGCCCTCCCTTAATAATAAATAATATATGGAGATATCCTATCTCCTAGAACTGGAAGGGACCCCGAAAGGTCATCGAGTCCAGCCCCCTGCCTGTCACTAGCAGGACCAAGTACTGATTTTTCCCCAGATCCCTAAGTGGCCCCCTCAAGGACTGAACTCACAACCCTGGGTTTAGCAGGCCAATGCTC
Source organism: Emys orbicularis (assembly GCF_028017835.1). Taxonomy (NCBI): domain Eukaryota; kingdom Metazoa; phylum Chordata; order Testudines; family Emydidae; genus Emys; species Emys orbicularis. Next base: position 83,726,732 of record NC_088691.1, on the reverse strand, counting down.
AAACCACTGAGCTATCCCTCCCCCACCACCCTATCACATACTTGAGCTCCATCACATGTAGGAAGCAGGCATGCAGTGATCTATACAACAGATCGAGTCTTCCCTTTTAAAGTGCCAATCATCATGCAGCTGTCAAATTGCTGTACAGATCAGATAAGAATTCCACCATATACCTTTGCATGTTGGAACATTCATGTAAAAGTTGTTCTAACATTTTTTTCCTTATAAGGGATGTAATACAGCTATCCACCTAGACTCACACAGCAAACAACTGGCTGTGTATAATTAGACAAAGCCAAACATGATAATAAAATGTACCTTTGTGGACACAGCAGCTGTCCAAATGGGTACTGTACAAAAAAAACAAGAATATAGGTAGCCAGAGAGGCAACTGCAGCCAAGTTGAGTCCGCAGTACAACTAACTCAAAAGAGGGCTTTGTACAATGTAGAGTCAGGTAAGAGGTTCTGAGTGGCTTGTAGCCATTTTATTGCTCCAGCCAGGTGAGTCCAATCCTGATCAAGAACTGCATCCCTAGAGCTTTGCCAACCATGAACTTCACCATTTTGAGATCCATGGTAGACAAAATCCAGCAATCTATAAACGTTTCCATTATATTAGTAAGGTGATAACAGGACCACCTAACCATCCAAAGTCCCATTCTATTATTTCGTTTGGGACAGAGCCATCAGTCAGACCAGACTGGTTGCTACATGTGACTTTTTCTGCACATTGCTAGAAATGGGTCTACTTAGGACTCATCTTTGATGTGATCAGATGTGACTACCCACCAGAAACTTTACCAAATGGCCAGGAAGTGCTTATGCAACATTAGCTTAAGGTTTGGATGGTTGTAATGTAGCACATGTATGATTTATTTCTGTGTAACACGTCTAATTGAAAGGCTTCTTCACTTTGATGTGTGGGTGCTTTGGCTCTTGAAAAAATGTGTTAGGTGAGAATTGCACAGTACAGTATTTATTCAGGAGTTGTAGCATTATTAAATGTATTACATATCTTGTATTGTTTTTTAAATAATTCAGAAACAGGATGTATGACTGTCATGTAACCAAAATGGTACACAAGACAAAAAATGTCCAGAAGAGAGAACTGCAAAAATAAAGCAAATTACATTTTATTCAAAAATTTGGAGATCTGGAAGCATTCTAAGCCAGATTCACCCCAGTATAATTTTACAAATGTCCCCAGTGGAGAACAGTTTACAAAGGAATGGCATATGATGATGCAAAGTAGCCACAACCCAAGTAACAATAAGGGAAATGGGCCCTCAGAGGCCAAGCACAGCCCAGAAAGTAGGCAACATTGATCCACAGGAGGCATGGCTAGGGAGTGTGCTGACTCAAACTTCCACCTGAAGTGCTCTAACAAAGCCCCAGGTTTTAAGGCTGATCTCAGTCAATCCCTAAGGGGGGGGAGGGGGAGGGGAGGCAGCAGCAGAAATACCTTTTGTTCGGCATGATAGTAAATCTCTCCCTCTCTCCCTCCTCGAATAGGAGGCCTTATTAATTAAAGCTAATTTTGGGATCCACTGAGGTTGAACCCAAAATTCAGTAATAATCACGAGATTTCAAAGCATGTCATGGTTACATATGCAATCCTACAAATTAGTGGCCTCAACACTGTGGGGTTATTTTAATCATCAACTTCAACTGTTTTACAATTAATATAATATGATACCTATACACACATATGATTACAAATATATCATCATATTACACAGTGTAAGTCAATAAAGCAGTGGTAGCCATTGTTAAAAGTTACAATTTTGACTATTAGCAGAATTTCCCATACAGTAGAACCTCAGAGTTACAAACACCAGAGTTACGAACTGACCAGCATCTTCTTCTGCATAGTAAAGTTTCAAAGTAGTATTAAGTCAATGTTCAGCTGTAAACTTTTGAAACAACAACCATAACATTTTGTTCAGAGTTAAAAACAACCTCCATTCTCGAGGTATTCGTAAGTGAGGTTCTACTGTACTTTTGAATGGAAAGTTCTTTTATGCCCAATTCAACCATGTCCAACATAGTCTTTAAGATTACTCAAAATAAAACATTTATAAACAGAATTTTGTATTTTATGAAGAATAGAGTAAGGATGTAAAGTAACACATTAAACTTTCTTTCATTTTACTAAAGAATAGATGATAAAATGCACATGATTTAAATCTAGTCTATGTTCTATTATGCAATCAACCAGAATCCAAGGCAAAGTTCTCTTCACTCAATCCTTTTAAGAGATTTGACCCAATCCAAGGCACATGCATGGTATTAAAGAAATAATAAAAGTAATGGTTTAGCTAAAAGCTGGAATAATCATCATAATTGTAATCATTGTTTAATACTGAATAATCTATGCCTTTAAAAGTACTGATAATCTTTTCTCCCTCTTTTGTTAATGTACTTTTTCTTTTTTACACTCACAAGAAAGGGACAATTTTCATTTTGAAAATTTAGCACCTCCAGTACTTTTTCTGTTCAAAACACTTAAATATTAACTAATTTTCTAACAATCTTTTTGATAAGTCTAGTAAGCAGCATTTCTGTGGTGATTTATTGACTGGACTTCATAAAAACACATTCCAAATTATTATTAAAAAGAAAAGATACCTGTGATTTAATATAAATTGGTCTATCTTGAAAGCTTGTATAGCAGATGTGCTTAATACCTAAGCTTATGTTCTCTTCTTGAAGTCTACCCCTTGGAAAACAATCTCAAAATTGTAAGTCATCAAAACTAAAAATATTTACAAAATCTGCAACTTTTGTTAAGGATGAGTGGGTTTTTATAGTTTAATCTAGCTCAAGTCACTTGCTTTAACAGTTTAGTTACAATGGCTTCCAAACTATATGGAAGTCAGCAGTTTAATTTGCTTGACTGGGAGTTAAAACCAATGTATCTTGATTAAACTAATTTTTTTTTAAATCTAGACATCTATTTTCAATCAATCTGCTAATATTTTAACTATATTCTGCATACATGATTTTTAACCTTGTGCTTTAATATTAAATGATTAAAACCACATTTGCCATAACAAAAAGGGTAAAGCTGACCTTTATTTTATTAGCCTACAATTTGCTTCACCACTGTTTTCTTAAGCTATATGAATGGCTTATGTACCTTGACAACATCCCACAGATGGTTATGATTATGTCTAACAGGACAACGCACTCATTGAAAACTTTCACAGACGCTTACCTAATGGGATGTCACATTAAATCTGATATAGTAAGATAAAATAACTATATACCAATTATATCATAGCAAAGAAATCATTTGAAATTGACATTCAAACATTTCTAAATTAATTCTTTAAAAGAACTAGTATACTAACACATTTACGTAAAAATGAGTTTTAAAACAAGTGTAAATATTACACAGCTTTCCTCTGTCAGGAGATGTCCTTGAATATATATATAGCTGTCAACATCTTGGATATAGATGCCCCTAACTACAAAACTCTGGTTAATGTCAGAATTCGATTTGACTACTTCTTGCTTCCTCTCTTAATGCTTAATGACTAATTCCTTAGAGATAGCCTTAAAAGCCCTAAAATGTTGTCCTTGGGTAGAAACTTTCACTCAGCAATCAATCGGGAGCAAATTAGATGATTGTGTTGAAATGTACTGCACTGTTTAAGCTAACAAATGAATGAAGAAAGGTAGTATATCGGAACATATGCCACTACACTGAAGTTGCTAAAAGGGTCTGCTGGAAGAATATTTGGTTTCGAACGAAGCTAATATGGTATAAGAAGGGACAGTGATGAAAGAATACCAAGTCATATGGAAATCCAAATATAGTGACAGACAATTATTTTACTAATTGCTAATGAATACAGTCAAGTGGCTTCAAAAAGCAAAACTTTGCTTGGACTACTTCAGGTTTTGACCTCTGCATGAGCAAATGCATTTCAAACTGAAGCCCACCAAAATTGATTAACGGCGCCAGCCAAGGCCAGCATGTAGTTGAAGCTTTTTTCCATCTATCACATGGCCCCAAGGATAGTTAAATGAACCTTAAAATGGCTACAAACAGCTCAATGACTACATAGAGTCCTGCCAATTAGAAATAATTAGGCAGTCATTTTGGTGGTAAGTCTTTTTAAGTGCATACATAATGATGCAATGATGCTTATTAGCAATCTCATATGAGCTACGCTCAAACAGCCTGAAATAATTATGCAACTATCACAAAGCCTTGCACATCTCTGTACTTCACCTTAATGCATTTAAAAATCCACTTCATTACCTCCAGTAATTAATCCTCCATTAATTGAAGGAAAAGCCCAGTTTACCGTGCTTCGTTTCTAATTATCTTATAAATAGTTATGGTTCTAATTAATGTGTTCATTAAGCTGAATATCTTTCTCAAAGCCATGCTCAGAGCAAAGGTTCTGCTTTTGAGAGAAAAATCCTAACTAGCCATAAGGTGAGGCCATTTTGGTTGTATTTGCTTTTATTTTAGTATATTCAACCTCCTAATTGGCATTTAAAATCTAATTTGGAAGAACTTCAAGAAGCTCATATAGGAAAAAAATAGGACAAGGGATTTTTTTTCCCAACTCATTTTCCAATCAAGAAGCTTAAAGCTTTAATAGGAAAACTTTTAGTATATCTTTTTTTATATAGACTGGTGACAGATTTTCAGTGCTATGTCTCCAAATTAATTTAACTTCTATTAAAATTCAGCTTAGCCCTACACCTTCCAGTCTAAGTAAATCTATAGAAGAAAAATATAGACATGTAACAATAGTTACACAGAAAAAATACTTTAGTTGAGTAACATACTATCTACACAACACACACATTTAGTATCCTTGATACAGTTACATTATTCACTACAGGCCTGATCCAAAACTCATTAAAGCCGAGGGGAATCTTTTTATTGGTAAGAGTTGGATCAGGCCCTATAAAATTTGTGTTTCATCCAAATTCAATGGAAGAAAAGATTTATTTCAAAACTAGATTTGAGGGTGGAGGGAGAAAAATCCTTGTAATTGAACACTTTCATAATATTTTGAAGTATGTTATCTGCAAATCTGAAGAGTCATTGAAGTTGAAAAATAATTCTAATTGTTACTCTACAGAAGTATACACAAAATGTTTTTGTACTCAAATTTGTGTACTAAAATCATTTAATGTATACCTTTTCCTGAAATTTAACCATAGATTATCTTTTATTGTAAACAATATTTAAAATAAAGCTTTCCCCAGTTTCATTATACAAAGCAAACATGTTGCCACTTTTTTGTTGTTTTTTCAGCTAAGTATATTTAATACAAATAAAACATTTACCATTTTGTTCAGGTAATTATTGTGACAATTTACTGTGGCGGTAACTCCCTCACTCTCCCAAGTTAATAATGAATGTCTTGCTCTGCACATGACTGAGGTCATCAAGCACTTTTTCTATTTCTCCCGTCCATTTATCTTTGTTCTCTCCTAATAAACTGCTTGGGTAAAATCCTGGCCTCACTCAAGTCAATGGGAGTTTTGCCATCAGCTTCAATGGGGACAGGAGTTCACCCCTTATGCACAAGATAAACCTATATTAGAATCAGATTGTGTGACCAAAATACCAATCTAATGTCACTATTCTTGCAAAAAGTCTTTTATATCTTATCCAAAAAGGAGCACTTTCGACATCACAGTGCTCCTCAAAAATGAGCTACAAAGCAAAAACAAAGTTCTTTCCCCCTTTACTAATTTTTTATGAAGTATAAAGACTACCTCTATTCTCCCAGATTTTTTTTTTAAACATTCAACATATCAGATACTGATTTACTTCTTTTTGCTGAGGACTTTGACAAATCTTGGAGGATTTAAGTAGTCTGAGCTATAATCTCCCTCTTCAACACTCCCATCCTCCTCCATTAATTTGGGGCTGAGAGAGCGATGCCATTAAAATTCCGACCTTAAAATGTGATGTCATTATTTAGGTCCTCTAAAGACTTGCCAAAGTCCTCCAGCTAGATGACAGGAGTCACAAGCCTAATATTAAAAAAAATAAAGACAAGAAAAAAAACTTTTAAAAAGTTATGAGTCAGTCTTTATAATAAATGAACATCAATGGATTTTTTTTTTGGGGGGGGGGGGCGCTTTTCAGTTCTGTCTCAGCATGATTAAGACTAACGCTCAGTATTAACTGAGAGGTAACAAAGCTACTTACTGAATTACCAACCTCCATCTTTTTTCTTAGTGGCCTCCCATACAAATACTGACCAACTCTGATGTTAGATTGAAATATTTGACAGCATCGTATAGGTGGTATGACTGTGGGTTAAATATTCCAAGATTGTTTCTATAACCATTTACACATATAACATGAGGGCCCTGTTGAGTCAACTTCTCTCTTTTCAGTCTTTCACTTGGCCTTTTAGAAATCTCCAGGGACAGGTAAAACCCCACATTAAATGACAATATTATATTGCAATACCATACCATATTGTCTTTTCTTCTGTTACACAAAAAAAAGTCTTTGATTACCCGTTCTATATTACTGTTTCCTTATTTACAAAATGCAGTTAAAAAACACTCTTCCGTGAATTTATATTCATAGCATAAATGTCAATGTTACAAACTAGATATCTGAGATTTTATTTTCTTTATTTTTTTTTAAATTAGTAAACGTATAAACTGGAAACTAATTGAGGGAATATTCCCTCATTTACAGCCCAGACATGAATAAATTAAAAAGATGCTCTACTGCTTTATCTTTAAGGATACACTGTCCTGCCATATTTCAAGAAAACAGAGTCAGGTACTTCGTGATTTAAAGTAGTATTTACTATTTATAAGCAACACTTAAACCGAAATCTGTTTCCATGTGGATTCCCCATCCCTACCCTTACATGATCACACTGCATAGTAAATTTATACATGCATACTTTGTATAGGGTCCTCGTCAGTGCTCCATTGTTGGTACAGATTTTCTTTTAGAAAAGGAAAAAATTGAGATACACATTAGATTTACATTAACTTTGTATACAGATGTAAGAAAAAAAGAAAATTATGCCAAAAAATTAGATTTCTCTTCAAATTTACTGATAAAGGGATTTATCAAATAGATTAGACCCAGAATTTAGAGCCCTAAGAAGGAAGATGGGTTTTAACAATCCAATATGAAAAGGATTTTTTTTTTAATTGCATTAAAAGTCTTAGCAAACATTTATTACTGATACAGATGAACATAATGAAGGATTAAGAAATGAAAGGCTAGAGTGCATTTGTACTATTGCCCCCTGCTAGAGGGATTCAGAACTGCTCAACTGTGTGGCTTAGGCTCTATATCACTAATTCTCTTTTAATTCAAGTGTTAGAGGCCTGTCCTTTTTGGAGCAAGAAAATCAGAGTTATGCTCCAGCCATACCTATGGACTGTCACGCAGTTATGGTGCGCATCATACTGACAACAGTTAAGTCTTTAAAAGGCCACACATTTATTAGAACATAGTTTATACGGGAAGAGGTAAAGTACAGATCCAGGTAATTCTTTACATTATCAAGGCTGTAATAGTCAATATTTTCATTCCACATGTGCTGCAATACAAAGAAACACCTGCATTCAAATATTTCCCATTTTGGATTGTTCAATACACCATTCGTTCCATTAATAAAAACGTTTGTTAGATAATTTACATTATTTATACTTTAATTATACATAGTACCTTTCAAGTCAGTCAGCATTCCTCATGCCCATACTAGCCCACGCCATCTCAGCATTGATTGTGAAAGCAAAGGAGGAAAAGAACATAATCCCCTCACTAAAGACCATTCAAGGTGTTAGACTCAGAAGTGGGTATTCCCTAAAGCCAGAGGTCAGATTTGGATCATGCCAATCACTGGCTGTCTAATTAACAGCACCTTAGATTGAAGGCAGGTTGTCTTAAATAAAAGCAGATTTGCAAATTACAGAAAGAAATCATGAAATAAGATTACTGAAATGAACACATCTGAAGATACTTCAAAAAGCATTGCTAGACAGGCACAATTCTTCTGTTACAAAGTATGGAAACTTTACCGACAGTACAGCAGAAAATTTCCTTCTAGCTTAAAGATGTGTTTCCCCATTTGAAGCCTGTCTTTCAGTGTCCCAATAAAGAGTGTCCACAAAATCATTCACCCCTGCCCCCTTATGCATAGTTAAATCTAAATGTCAGTCCATGCCTTTGGTGAAAAACAAAGGCGGCTTAATCCTGACAAACATTGGTGGCTGACTGCCCAGGATCAAAGGTACAATTTATTCATATCGGATAACATTTGTTTGTATGAACGGCCCTTTATACCTACCTATGCCTTGCATTTGGGGCTGCCTGGAGAGAGAGCATGGGCAGGACAGCCAAACAGCAGTCTACTGTACTACATATTGCAGAAGAGGGCTGTGCTCCAGCCCTGAACAGGCCATGCTTAGAGAAGAATTGGGATGGCCATATCACCCCATTTGGAAGTGCAACGTAGCACTGGCTGCTAGTTCAGTTTATAGAGTAGAGTAGCAGCTTCAGAAGGCTTGCTCTGCAGCCGACTATCTGAATCCTACACTCTGCTCACAGGTTGGAAGTGGAATTCCATTCCCCTCAATCCCTTCTGAATGGCATTAACAAAGCATGAATACTCTACCTTTGCTTGGAAAAAGTGAATTTACTCCACAAAAAGCTATATAAAGAAGCTAAGATGTTTAGAACCAAACTATAAATCACATAGCCAGCTGTAACCACTCATCACATAACCAAACAAAAAAAGCACTGAGCTGACGAATCAGAACTATTCAGAGAAAACGGACTAAGCTAAGCAGTGTCAATGCTTAAACTAAATGAAGTGGAGGTTCTGTAGAAAAAATAGTAACTGATCATTAAAGACTAGATCATAACACAACACACAAAGGGGCTGAATGAAAGGTTGTAACGGGCAACCTTATCTTGGGCGCCTCCTGACTCCCAAGTGAGTGACTGTGCCACCTTTGTATTCCAAAAAAAGGTACGGTATGTTAAAAGAAAATTATCACACACATATACAGTGCAGAATATTTATTAGTATATCAATAATCAAAACTGAACTACAATCATCAAAATTAGTGAATATATTTGGCAATGTATCATCCTGTGTTTGTTTCCACTTTCGCTGCAAATGAGCGAATGTGATCTCCCTATCATTCATGTGAATTAGTGAGTTTTTAAAGTGTTTAATTATAATCAATTTGTAAATCCCCGTGTAGAGAGATTGAAACTACAATGTTTTATCAAGCTTTAGTTGTCTCCTAACAGTCTGATAGAAGACATTAATAAGTTGATGCATTGCAGTTATCTCCCCCTTATAATCCTACTAATTCCTGCCCCTCTACATTACTTCTCATTCTCTTGACTCCCCGCAGTACTGATACCATGGCACACCAGAGGAACCAAAGGAAGGGTAGGGAGGGCTGTGAGTAAGAGGATATTACCTGTGGGCTGTGGCTTCAAGAGGGACTGTGCTGTACAGCTTGAGTTGGGGTGAAGGAAACCCTTTGTCTCACCAGAGTCATGAGTACCTAAAAGGCTCCCTTGTTGGTGCTGCCTCAACTCCCCAGCCCACTAAGACAACAGCACTGTGGAAGGCCCATTCATGCAATGATGCCTCAGTACCAAGGAACGAGGCTCACCATCACAACCACTGGCCATCTGCACAGTGTGCTTTTACACTCTCACACACACATGCACAGGCCCCATTCACAACCATACTAACCCCCAAATTCCCATTCAAGTCCTCCTCTCTCCACATCCCTACTCATCTCCCTTACCCAACCGCATCAGCAGTGCTGTGGGCTGGCTTGAAGGTTAGTCAGGCTACAGGGAATTAATGTTTTGGGGGATAGAGGAAGACCAGACTTTAGCAGGGATATAAAGGCACAAGAGAGAGTCAAAGGTCTGGGTGGGAAAGACCTTTGCAGACAGCGTGGGGTGTGGGAAAGCTCAGTGCCCGGGCACTAAGGCATCAGCGCATCAAGGGCTTTCTCAGTTCCCCATTTCACCAATGCAGCAGTGCCATGGGAGCTCCCCGACAAAATAATGGTATGGTACATGCATATACACTGCTTCCTCACTATTGCTGTCTTGGTGTGCACAAGAGCTAAGGCATCAGCACCAGTAGAACCCTTCAAACATAGGCGCCTTAGCAGAAACCACCCCTAGGGCGCCGGCAGTTTCATCCTTCCACTATACACCCCCTTCCCCCCACCCTGAGAGAGAAAGAGAGAGAGAGTGTATGTGTCTCTCTCACACACACACACACACACCCCTACCTCTTAACCCCTCATGCCCTGCCAGTTCTGCCTGCCTCTACTTCCCAGCTCTCCTCCAGGGCTCCCAGAGTCTCCTTTCTCTGACAAAGTCCATTCCTTACTCTCCAGCCTGTCTCCTTAGCTCACCAGGAGCACGCGCAAAGCACAGCTAGAGAATCAATGAGGCAGGTTGATAGTACTTAAAATGAGAAGCCTGAGAGAACTGAGCAGTCCCATAAGATAATCTTGGCAAAAATTAATTAGGTTACCCTAAATAAGGAAAATAATTCTGGTTTTAATTTTAAAATTGCATAGGTGACCTATTTCATGAGATATTATTACTTTGTGTGCACAAGGGTGAAGTTTGGAATTAGAGAAACCAGAAGAAATGAGAGGAAACCAATAGAAAATTTAAGAAAGAAAACATTCTGAAGTGTTTTCTCAGCAAGGTTAGTGAATATTTTACCAATTTTTAAAAATTCATTGGTCCTTTAAAGAGTTAACGTGCCTCATTTGGAAAATAAATTAAAGCTATTTGTGTGAAATAAAGGGGAATTTAGTCTTGCTTTAAGCACAAATCCCAAAGCAACATCATCTATGGAGTGCTCCTGACGTCTCAATTATATCTATATTAGTAATAGTATTACAGTAATGCCCACAAACACTAACTTAATATTAGGTATGAAGCAACAAATGAGTGCAACGAACAGACGAAATGAGAGAAAAGAAAATGAGAAGTGATGGCACTAAAATACATTCTGAAACTGAACCCAATCATTAACTTTTTTAGTTTTATGGATAAATTATACTTTTTAAAAAGTTGTAAATCAGCATGGGATAATATCACCATTCTGGAGACTCAAGTTTATGGATAATCCCACTCCCTGGGCTAATGGAAATTAGGTATATGAGATAAATGACTATCTTGTTATGACCTATGCATCTTTAAAACACCTGTTTTATGTTGATCTGTGGAGCCACCTTCATAATTACCTAAAACTGTACTTCCTACCTTCATTACTAAAGATATGAGCATAATGGTGGTTAAAATACAGAAAGGGAGGGACATAAAAAAAGTTCAAAAGGACAGAGTCAGCCTAGAATGAAGTGGGTGGTACACTGGATGCTTCATATTAATGAAGCAACCCTCCACAAAAAAAGTCTAGTTCAAATTTTTTTTTCTGGTTTTCCAACTGCTTTCTCCAAATGAAACATTATAAAAATTCTGCAAACAAATGTCACATTAGACATATATGAAGTTATGCTTAAATCTCATTCTTTAAATATGGCACCTGGAGTGCTGATAAAATAAAAAATATATAATTAGAATCATTACTTAGTAGAACTCAGCAGTAAGCGAACAGCACTTATGCATTCATATGATTTAGCTTTTTTATATCAATGAAAGGCATCAAAGCAGCTGTCACTGGCAGCTATCTGGCCTTATTGATAACTTAAGAGCCCTTGGCTTTGCCTTATGAAGTTTAATTTCCCAAAGCGGTCAATTAGATCTTGGTAATATCCTCATTGGTGGGTTATTGCTCAAGGATATTGTGTAAGCTTTTGCTTCACCTCTTTATTTTTTCACTGCATTCACATAGACAAACTTTTTTTATTTCCTTTGAGAGACTCAATGATGATAGCTAAAAAGTTTTTTTTTTTTTTTTTAAAGAAAAAGCCTATTAGTAATGTAACCTCTAATGCAATTGCCAACTCCAAAAGAGAAATCTTACATGTTGTTGGTTTATTGATGGAACCAGAACAAAACATGGTCTAACCTTACCATCTACAAAGGATGACAGGCTCCACGAACAAGTTCAATAATGTGAATTCAACCAGCTTCTCCCCTGGCCACAATTCTGTATTTGAAGTGGAATGTAAAATGTCCTCAAGTACTTTACTTAAATATATATGTTTTGAAGTACCTAACCAAGCTTTGTAATTTTATATTCCACCCATTCCATCCCCCACCTCCACAAAGACAATGTTTACTCAGGTCCCTTATTATGTGGCTCTGCATAGTTAACGATATGTGACAGTGCTAAACTGTCTAGAAAGCAGAGTTTAAACATAATATAAAAAAGAATCTGAATCAGTAAATCACAATTTTAAAAGCACAAATCCAGCAGTTAAAGCCAATCAAACAATAAAAGAGGGGAGAAGTGGTCTAAGAAATATTTAAAGAAAGCAACACTGCTTGATCTTACCTAAGATTTCTATCAGTCTCTCTTTGGAAAATGCTCAGATTCATTTCCAGAGGCAATGCTGTCAAAGAAGCACTTAGTGATAACTTTCAGAAGATCTGTGGCCAACTGTTCACCTCTGCCTTTCACAATTGTCTTGTGCTGGTCCCTCTCCTTCTGCTCTGACTATTCAGTCAGTCTCCCCTTTGTTGAGTCCTCCTCCACTTCTCCAGTCTCCACCTACAGGACTCCATCCTTAGAATACTCTTCCGTCCACCCACTTTCCCTTGGGTGAGCTCCTCCACGCTCACAATTTCAAATTACCATCTTTATGCTGATTACTCCGGTCTCTTCCCACTCAATCCCACCTCTCAGTCTGTCTCTCCATCTCTTCCTCATGTCTTTAGTAAGGCCAAAACTGAAATACTTATCTTTCCTCCCCAGCTCTCCCTATGCCTCCCATTCTCCTGTCACTTTTGACACCACTGTACTACCTATAAAATTCTCTCTCATAATCTGGGCTTCCACTATAACTCTGCCCCTCGATGTGACCCACACATCCAAGTTATGTTAAAAATCTTGCTTTCTTCCGCCACACATTCCATCTTTTTTCTTTGTTTCCACACAGCTACGATTTTCACGTAGGCCCTCATCTCTCCGTGACATTAGCCAGGGTACAATCTGAACTGCTGAACAGCTGTGTCCCCTTTAACCTCCAATCTGGGGTGCCTTTTATACTGCTTTGCTGTAAGAACAAACCACTCCTGGTCCTGCTCACACACAATCTCAAGCATGCAAAATCACTCCCAGCTGAATGACATAAATGCTCTGGCCAGCCACTCATGAACTACATACAGGGTGACACCAGCAAACTCCCAATCCCAGATCTTCCCTTAGAAAATGGTGAACATGAGGTACAGTCTGTCACACTCTTATCTTGATTACGCCTCTATTCTAGCCACCACCACCCCAACACTTGCATCAATTCTCTCTAATCCCATGCAAAAAAAAAAAACTTTGACTAAGGTAATCTTCCTTGCCCATTACTCTGACCATGTCACACATACCCCTCCTTCAAATCTCCCCACTGGCTCCTCATGTTCCACAGCATCAGATTCAAGCTCCTTGTCCTTACCTTCTAGGCCATTGGTTCCCAAACTGGGGGGTGTGCCCCCCTGGGGGTGTGTGAAGAAATTCCAAGGAGGGGCGAGGCTGTGAAATTTTCATAACGAAAAATTTTATCATCAGCGTAAAAAAAATATTTATTTAATAGACCGACAATAAAATTATACATATTCTGTATACATAATAGCTATTCATAAAATTGTCTAATTACAGGCCTATATTATTTAACTACAATAAAATATTAACAATCTTCTTGTTTTTTATTATGAATATAAGTAAACAAGAATAAAGGTATAACAAAGTACAATAATAATAAAAATAAAACTATAAATAAAAGTATGTAACTGCAATGCTTTCAAATTTCATACCATGAAATGCGAATATTTTTCATTTTTTTGCCTTTTGATGTGCAGGAATGCCGTTTCGGTCAGTGGGGAGGCCCAAGAACAATGTAGTAAAGCGATGGAACTTTTTAAAACTTCCTAGCTCGCGAGAGTGTTCGAGACTCTTCTATTGTGGGAGTGGTTACCTCCACCACTCACCGCGCAACACCGGCTACTTGCTGGACTGGTGGTGGGGCAGCACACGTCCATACGCAATAGTAGTAGTAGTAGTAGTAGTAGTAAATAAACGTTCACAATAACTCAAATTAACTTGCGCCTGTTATTATTCACGAATCAGGAAAATTATTTTTATAGATTTTTTTTTATTAGTATATTATGGCCGCGATTAAGAAAAGGAAGTACAATGAAGACTACATTAAATATTGTTTCACTGTCATGGAAAAAAAAACGGGCTCGATCATCCTCAATGCATAGTATGCCACGCAGTTCTCAACAATGATGCCTTGAGACCTCTTTGTCTTGAGCGACAATTGACAAAGAACCACAGCGCTTTGAAAGACAAACCGAAAGAGTTTTTTGCTGCTAAACTTCAAAATTTAAAATGCATTAAGCTGGACACTATTGGAGCTTTTCATCAAGCATCGGCCAAAGTGGTAGAAGCATCTTATGAACTGTCATTGCTCATCGCTAAAGCCAAGAAAGCGCACATAATAGGAGAAACTCTTGTGAAGCCTGGCTTGTTGAAAGCAGCTTTTGTTTGGTGCCGAAAGCAAGAAAAAAAAATATCCGAAATTTCGCTTTCCGACAATTCTGTGAAATGTTGCATCGATGACATGGCGAAAGAACTAAAACTTCAAGTTGTGAAGGCAGTGAAAGCTTCTCCTTTTTTCGAATTCAGTGTGACAATACCACTGATGTAGCACAATGCTGTCAGTTGCTCATCTACGTTTGATTAATTAACAATGGAACTGTGAAAGAAGAACTGCTTTTTTCAAAGGAATTGACGACCACAAAGGCTTCTGTTATGAAAACGGTTTCCGACTTTTTTGAAGAAAATGGACTTCCATGGGAAAAACTGGTTGGTGTATGCACAGACATTGCTCCAGCGATGCTTGGCTCTAGCTCTGGATTTGTGACATTGGTGAAAGAAAAAAAATCCAGCTGTAACCACGACTCACTGCGTCATACACAGACAAGCACTGGCTGCTAAAACCCTTCCAGATGATCTACGTGACTCGTTGAATTTGGCCAAAGTTGTCAATTTTGTGAAGAACAGCGCTTTAAATACAAGACTTTTTGCAGCTCTTTGCGCAGATTTGGGAGCGGATCATAAAATTATTTTGTTTCACACGGAGGTACGATGGCTTTCCAAAGGGAACATGCTTCCAAGATTATTCGAACTGAAAGACGAAGTGGAAATTTTCCTCAAGCAACAGAAAAAATAAGAGTTATACCGTGCGTTTACGGACCAAACGTTTAACTTTCACTGGCATACTTCATGGACATTTTTGAATCTTTGAACAAATCTCAAATGTGAAGCTGCAAGGAAACAACGCGGCAAACATTATAACGCACCATGATGCCATCAAAGCGTTTACGGAAAAAAAATAAAGTTTTGGAAACGTCAAACGCAAGCCCAGATGCCCAACTTTTCATCTTTTCCAACATTTTCATCACTCACTGAAAATAAAGGTTTCCAAGAACTTTGTAAAGAGGATGTAAAGAACAAAATTGTGTTTCATCTGGACTGCCTTGCTGACAAAATTCATCCGCTATTTTCCAGACAACTTTTCTGGCAACCCCATTCATAAATTAGCACGTAATCCACTCAATGTTGATGTCGATTCATTGCCACAGTATTGCAAGAACAAGCACTCGAAATGAAATACGATTCAAGTGCGAAAGTTATTTTCGAAAACTTAAGCCTGGAGGAATTTTTGATAAAATATTTCCCAATTTACCGAAAAGTTGGAGAAGCGCTACGTATTATTCTTCCATTTTCATCAAAGTACCTCTGTGAAAAAAGCTTTTCAAATTTAGTCATAATAAAAACGAAACAAAGGAATCGACTGGATGTTGAAAACTATTTGCGTTGCCCACTTTCATCTTTCAAACCTAGGATTTCCCAACTGGTGAAGAAAATGTAGCTTCATCCTTCACATTAAATTTGTTTTGTTTATGCTCTTATTTTAAATTACATTTTTGTGCCAAGAAAAACTATTTGTGCTTATTTTCAATTTTAAATTAAGAACTGAATTTGTTAAAAGGGGGGTTGGATGATGGTAAAGGAGAGGTGAGGGGCATGAAGGTTTCTCGAAAATTAAAAAGGGGGCGTGATGCCGAAAAGTTTGGGAACCAATGTTCTAGGGCCTTCACAATTTTGCTCCACCTCAATTATCCACCATTGTCTCTTTTTGCATCAGCCTTCTGCTCTGAGGTTAATAGCAGCCTCAATCTCCTCGAACACTCCTCTCCTAATTTAACCTCTTCTCTCACAATAATCCTCACTTATTTTTAACCCCCCTCCCTGAACTAGCCCACACGGGTACTATCCCCTCTATTCCTTCAAATCCCTCCAAAAAATTTCTAGCATGATGTCTACAAGAAATTGCCAACTAATAATGGATAGGAAGAACCAGTGTGTGATAAAGTTTTAAATAATCAGTTTAGTATGTTTTATTCCTCTCTGCTCCAACTTCCTTTTTTGCTTGTTTTAGATTGTGAGCACTTTGAGGTCAGTACTGTGTCTTCCAATATTTGGAAAGGGCCTAGCACACTGTGGGCACTACCATGATAGAAACAACAACTATTATGATGATGATGCCAGGAACATAACTAATTGACAGAGATAGCTGCCTTTTTATTCACCATGCTAATGACAAGCAAACATACAAGCTTTCAGTGTTTACCTCTTTGGGCAGTTTTACCCACAGCATATAGCTGTGCATTATTGATGCTTTAATAAAATATCTGTCAATAGAAACATTGCATAATTGTTCAATAGTTAAGGTATGCTATGCATTCAGCTTCACTTCAAATGAGCTTATAAAAGGACTAAAACAGAATAGTGATTTTATACACACACACACCACAAAATCTTGTTGTATTGCTTTATTCTTCAGATTCATTTCCAGCATCCAATAAATGCCAAGAACTTCTTGATGTTACTGAAGCCCAAAAAAACTGGATTGCTACATCACTGTTCTTAAACATACACGTTTCATGCCGCAGGACTACTGTTGCTCATTTGCAAATGTAATAAAATTACATTTAGCAGGATACCAATATAGTTATTAAAAGTATGGTATATTAAATCAGGCTTCCCTATATTGTGTATAAATACAGCAGCCCAAAAAACAGACAGAACACAAAGCAATTAATTTTAAAATGCACATCTAAATTTCAAGTTATTTTTAACTGACTGGAAGGAAATCAAAATGACCTTCTGACATCTGATATTATGGATGTGAAATGTAAGTTTCTGATAGCATGCTGCTACCAGGATTTTTAAAAGCTGTGGGGATATTACTACTACAACCTGATACTTTCATAGGCATTTTTTATTTAGAGCTGGTCAAAACAAGGCAAGTATATTTCAGGGAAAATGTCAAAAGAACTTAAAATAGTTTTGTTTTAAATTTTCCACTAGTTTGTTTTTCATTCAAGTTTTGCATTCATTTCAATGGGAAAACCATTCACTTTTGTCTAGTACAGAAAACAAATAAAATGAGCAAATTACACCCTTCACCTAAATCAAAACAAAAATTTCTTGAAAATTTTTCATTTCCAATTTCTTTTGAAAAAATAAATTTCAACCAAACTGAATTTTCCCACACCCACAAACCTTTTAGTTGAAGAGGCATTTTCCATTGAAAAACTGTTTTGTTGAAAATGTTTTCATCATCTCTACTTGTAATGCAGTGTATCTAGACAAATAGCTATCTTGTGTAAAAAAGGATTCAGCTGAAGAACTCACTGACATTTTGCAGAGCTTTAGTTACTTACACAACCAAAACAAATACTTCAAATATTTAGACACTGAGATTAAATACATATTTACAGATATATACATCATGGTAGCTATGTAAACAACTGCAGAGCCTGATATTATGCTGTATTTATGATAAAGCGCATTTATAATGAGCTTCTAGCCACCTCACCCGCACTTTGTTCACTAATACATCTCTACCAGAAGTAACATCATTCCAAGCCACGGAGCAACTTTCAGATAGATGCTTTGTTATAAAAGGACAATTAACTTTCCAGAGACATATTTTCTACTTTCCCATCAAAAAAATCATAGATGATATGCAGGATGAGCAATATTCATTTCTAGACCAGTGATATCTTTGAAGTTCAATATCATGAGATGAAACAGTTGTTTTACATCAATTTAAAGTCAAGACCCATTTTTCCAATTGTCAAGACCAACCACTGGTCTGATTCAGTATGATAGTTCTTATGTTCCCTCCCAAGTCTTCTCAGGTGGAGATGTAGTATCCAGGTAGTTTGGCTTTACAAGTGGAGAGACACAATAACTACCATAAAAAAATGTAGTGCTCTTCTGTTAAATGCATGTGGCATGACCAAAATACATAATAGTGTGGTAGGTTTTAATGGCATGGATTTGGGATGACTGCATTGCTGTTTCAATGCTTTTGATTAATGCTCTAAGCCCCAATTCACGCCACTAAAACCTTTATCCCACATCCACTGCACTTCCACCACAAACACACATAAAATGACCCAAACTGTCGGCAGATAGATAGCAGATAAAAAGGAATGATCTAACAATAAAAGGCAAACAGTATCAATAGAGTCTGCTCAGGCTAGTTGACAGTACTGCTATATAGGTCATCTTAAAAGTTTTTCCATTCACATTTTCTGTTAGTGGTATCATTGCATACTTAGCTGATGGTTCAGAATCTTTACTTAAGGAAAACCAAATCATTCTCTTAAAAAAAGACGTAAGTATTTATGCATAAAACGACAGAACATTTTAAGCAATGGAATCCTGAAGGGGATTTTATTTTCCAAAAAGCCTAATATCTGTAATAAAGTGCTGTACTATTATTGTTTGCATTGGCTATTAATAAATGTTTGAGAGAAAAGATGGGCTTGATCTTGCTCAGTCAACAGCAAGACTTCCAATGACTTCAGTGGGAGCAGGATCAAGCCCTATACTTGTGTTTGAAGCAGTAGAGTTTTCAGAAGTAGTGCTTAAAACAAAACAAACACACTTTCTTGTAATTCCACACACTTTCTTGTAATTCCAGCAGTAACATCTTACTTTATGTGACTCATAATTCTGGCAATGCATTTTAAAGATCATCCCCTAAACCTAGTGCTATCTTGCACACGTGAATAGCCAGTACACTGAGTGGGTGGAGTTCTCCACAATTTAATATTTTTTATTCCTTGACCTTTTTCACATTGTACTTGTTTGCACAATTAGGAGACCACATCCTTCCAGGATGCAAACATTCTAAACTAAAAGAATTCTGACAAATTATCAGGATTGACCATGAATTAATTCTAGTTTACAATGCCAGGACAACAGAAAGTCCAATCAACATCCATCTTGTTTTTAACCTAAAAATAAATGAGAATTTTCTGAAACTATCCATAGCAAGTAGCCCCTTTTCCACCTGCTTACAATAGCATGCACATGTTTCAACATTAAATCAGTTAAAGAGGAAAATTTGTAATTAAAGAGTCAAGTATTTTCAAATAAAAGTCCTGGGCAGAAAATATTTTTCATTGGTAATCCAGAAACACCAACATTACCAACCTTGATAATTTTTAGAAGGTCTCATCTATTAAGTATATAGATCTGTAATTGTCGAAGTACCTAAAAACTGAACTGAATTCAAAAATATTTCATGACAACAGCTTTTAATTTCAGGTAACAGTAGAAGCCAAAAATGCTTGGCAGATAATAAAAACAAAAACTCTCAGATTTAAAACACAATTACAATACAGTACTCTATAATCACTGGATTGCATGAAATCAAGGAATAAGGTTTAGTATCCTTTGTTTTATTGTTTAAAGCCCTATGAATTCAAAGATTTAAATTAGGAGATTTGGTGTATAAGAAAAACCAGTTATTTTCTATTAACATGGAAAAACAATTATAATAAACTCAAGACACAGGTTAATACTCTATGCACATATAAATTATACATATTTTAGTTCCTCCATCCTAGAGAAGCATAATACTCTAATAAGAACTATCCTAATATTCACCCAGCAATAATTTCAAGCTGATATTATTATTCTCATTCCCCTGAATAATATCCATACTCCAGGGCCATTTTCCTTCTCATATTCAATATCATGCATGCTTGTATCAAGATTCCTTTCTTCATATCCTGTCACAGTATCAATCACTGCCTCCTGTCCACTCAATCCACTTTTGATTTATCAGCCGCCGTCTTTCTGGACTCCATAACTCGACCCAAACCATTTTAACAAGACATTGACAAATAGCACCCAGTATCACATCAACCTGTTCCACTTAGTAAACTAAGAAACAGTAACTGTGACATCTCTGCATAAGTATTCCATTCTATTCCCCAGACTGATGTATATTAATGAGGAGATGGTATTTGAAATGCTTCTTCCACATCAGCATCTAATATGATCAAATTAGGAAATGGGATGATTTATTAAATTTTGTAGAGCTGAAATATTTCTTTCTATCACTATATGTGTGGTTTCAGAAAGTGAGCTGTTGCTTTCAATTTTTCTACTGAGGATGTGCCTGCATTTCACAGACGAATTATTGTCTTTAAAAAGATTGCAAGAAGGCGAAATGTTATTAAGCAAATGCTCAGTAAAACAAACTAAATCGGTTTTAAATTTCCTAATTTAATGTAAATCATGGTTGTTTTGCTGAAATTCAGTTTGTGATCTTATTAATTCATATTTGCATCATACTATCTTGCTGTAGGACAGTTTTAAATTTATAGCATTGCTTGGCAGACTTACTTCTTGACTCTTAAGATGCATCTGACATAAAATAAATAATTGCAATATGCACATACTTTTATCTCAGAACATAAGAAAATAAGAAAAATCCATTTAGGTGACAAAAACATAATAACTACTCAAAATATTAAAAATAACTAGAACAGGATTTAACTTTACAATTTTGAGAATACTTGATATTTCAAGTGCTTTACATGTTCAACGCTCTGTACATCATTTATTATTAACCCTTACAAAACTCCTGTTAGAAAAATTACAAAAAACATGTTAGACTGGCCATACTTTCACTGACATGCTCATTAATTTGAAAGCACAAAGTACTCTAATGTTGTTGGAGGCTGGGGAGAGAAAAGAAATTGATAATGAGATACAGCTTGCAGACTCTATATCTTTGGGCAGGTCTACACTTACTTCCTGGTCCGGCCGTAAGCAATCGATCTTCTGGGATCGATCCCAGAAGTGCTCACCGTCGACGCCGGTACTCCAGCTCGGCGAGAGGAGTACGCGGAGTCGACGGGGGAGCCTGCCTGCCGCGTCTGGACCCACGGTAAGTTCGAACTAAGGTACTTCAAATTCAGCTACGTTATTAACGTAGCTGAATTTGCGTACCTTAGTTCGAAGTGGGGGGTTAGTGTGGACCAGGCCACTGTTTCAAATCCAGGCCAGGTAAGTGGGAATTGAAATACAGTTAACGGCTCTTCAGTCTCTAATATGAAATGAGTTTTGTGGTCTCAGTCCACTTCCCAGTGGAAAAATCACTACAATTGCTCATCCTTAAAGGTGATTCTTCCTGATCAAAGTTGAGGTACATTGGCAGAAGGATGAGACACACTGGTCTAGGAACTCTTGTGCTTTCCTTGCCACATCCCAAGCTTTATCTGTTCAATGATTAAATATACTGCAGCCCTTATGTTTGTCAATGTACCACCTTTCACAAGCAGTAAGTCAAAAAATAATGGATAGCGTGAACTTTAATGTTCTAACATAACTGCGCTGCTTGTGTCACATTCGTTCATTTTGTTGGCTTTCATTTGAAGGCTTTTAATCGAAACTTGAAATATTTGAAAGGGTTTTGAATATTGTTAATGAAAAGATGCCTCAACTTACTGACCAAGTATTACATTTATTTTGGAACAGTTTGAGAAGCTATGTCTACCACAGAGGAAACCCAGGTTCAAGTCTTTGATATCAGTACTTAAACCAGCAGACAGAGATTGTGAGTAAAATGGATACAGAACACTTATTCTAGGGATCATTAATCCTTGTGTTGCTCAATTGTAACATTTGATGAACAACAATAAGCCATGCTAGGGAACACATTAGTAAGCTATTGTACATATGCCTTGAGTACATTTTCAGCTTCATGCCTTCAGCCACTGAAAAAGTGCACCAAAAGGTAATGCACATTCTGGCAGTTTACTATTATTAGAATATTCAATATTTTTTCCTCTTATGTCTTGCAGCAATGAGTTCCACACACTGTTTACTGTGTGAAAAGGGAAAACTTGTACTTCTGTTAGGAGTATTTTGAATATATTTCTTGTCTAACTTTCTTTTAAGATTTTTTTTTTGCTTTGTTTCATATATAAAAGGTTTTCTGGACTATGTGGAACTTCCTCTCTTCTCCTATTCTCCAGAAGCCCCAACACCCTTTCAGCAGCAGTTTTGGTTCCACAGCCAATTTTAACAACTATTCTACTTTAAAAAAAATTAAAAAAATAAATAAATAAAAAAATTGGGAGTACTAAACAGGTTCAACTTCACAATATGGAGTGAGTAAAAATAACAATGTCTGTAACGGCTGCTACTAAAGAACAAATTAGCACTTTGGTGGTTAAGTAGTAGTTTGAAGCTTTCACTTTTTTCTAATAGCCATTCCGTCGCATCCAGTGGCTATGTTCAGTGCTGCCTCATTAGAGTCAAAGCTCTCTCTTATATATTGCACTACCACTCAGTCTTTTTGACCTAATCTGTCCTTCCTGTGGAGTTTATAGCCAGGTCCCATTTGTCTTTGGTCATTCCACCATTTTTCAGTAATGTTCAATATGTCAAGGTCCTCCTCCATTTTTATTTCATTCTTTATCTGACCTCCCATTACTTTTCATGAATTTAACTCTGATCCCAACCTGCCCTTCCTCAAGTTCAACTGTAATTTCTGTCCTATCCTTTACCAGGAAATAAGAGATACTTTGGTATTATAACACGCATATCTCATGTCCTTGTCTGACTAGAGTGCTCATCAGCACCCATTGTCTTCCTTCCAGCTCCAGAATCAAACTGGAAAAAGAGTAGGTGGTGATAATCACTCAGGCTCTGCCCACAGCACCAGCTCCACCCACATTATTCATGACGTGTTCCCACCACATTACGTCTTCTTTCCTGACCATGACCCTCAGGAGAAGAGCCCCAGTATTCAATCCTGGCCAACAAGAGCAGCAGTAATCAACACCAGATGGCTCTCTCTTCTACACTGGAAGACTGCGCACTGGCTCCCCACTGCTGTCTCATGTTCTGCAACAGCTGCTTGCAGTAGCTCAGGAACAGTGGCCATTTACAGCTGACATTGGGGGAAGGAGGTAAAGCAAGATGTCAGTGGTCTCAGAGAGGTAACAATACAGCAGCGGTTCTCAAACTGTGGGTCAGGACCCCAAGTGGGTCACAACCCCATTTTAATGGGGTCACCAGGGATGGCTTTGAGTTGCTGGGGCCCAGAGCCAGAGCCCCACCGCCCGGGACCGAAGCCAGAGGCCTTCAACCCTGGGCAGCAGGGCTAAGTTACAGGCTCCCTGCCTGGGGCTGAAGCCCTTGGGCTCTGCTCCCCCCACCCCTGCCTGGGGGCCAGGCTTCGGTCCCCCCTTCTGGGGTCATGAGTAATTTTTGTTGTCGGAAGAGGGTCGCGGTGCAATGAAGTATGAGAACCCCTGCATTACAGTATATGGGAACATACTAGCCCAATTCAAGTCCTGCCCAGCTCTTAGTTAAAATAATTTTCCAAAAATCTTTTCAATTTCTGTGCTAGTAATCTGAGTCAATCCCTGGAAGACAAGTTAAATGTCTTCAAGTCACCAGGGCCCGATGAAATACATCCTAGAATATTCAAAGAGCTGACTGAGGAGGTATCTGAGTCATTAGTGATTATCTTCAAAAAGTCATGGACGACGAGAGAGATTCCAGAGGACAGGAAAAAGGCAAATATAGTGCTAATCTATAAAAAGGGAAATAAGGACAACCTGGGCAATTACAGATTAGTCAGCCTAACTTCAGTACCTGGAAAGATAATGGAGCAAATAATTAAGCAATTTGTGAAAACCCAAAAGATAATAAGGTGATAAGATATAGCTTTCTTTAAAAGGGTAACAAGCCTTGTGGATAGCGGGGAAGCAGTAGATGTGGTATATCTTGACTTTAGTAAGGTTTTTATACTATCTTGCATGACCTTCTCATAAGCAAACTAAGGAAATACAACCTAGATGGAGCTCCTGTAAGGTGGGTGCATAACTGGTTGCAAAACCATTCCGAGAGAGTAGTTATCAGTGGTTCACAGTCAAGCTGGAAGGGCATCTCAAGTGGGGTCCTGCGGGGATCAGTTCTGGGTCCGGTTCTGTTCAATATTTTCATCAATGATTTAGATAATGGCATAGAGAGTACACTTATAAAGTCTGCGGATGATACCAAGCTGGGATGGGTTGGAAGATGGGATTACAATTCAAAATGATTGGGACAAACTGGAGAAATGGTGTAAAGTAAATAGGATGAAATTCAATAAGGACAAATGCAAAGTACTCCACTTAGGAAGGAACAATTAATGGCACACATACAAAATGGGAAATGACTACCTAGGAAGGAGTACTGCAGAAAGAGGTGTGGGGGTCATAGTGGATCACAAACTAAATATGAGTCAACAGTGTAACACTATTAAAAAAAAAAAAAAGCAGCAAACATCATTCTGGGATGTATTAGCAGAAGTGTAGTAAGCAAAACACGAGAAGTAATTCTTCCACTCTACTCTGCGCTGATTAGGCCTCAACTGGAGTATTGTGTTCATTCTGGGCATCACATTTCAGGAAATATGTGGTCTTATTGGAGAAAGTCCAGAGAAGAGCAACAAAAATGACTAAAGGTCTAGAAAACATGACCTATAAGGGAAGATAGAAAGAATTGGGGTTGTTTAGTCTGGAGAAGAGAAAACTGAGGGGGGACATTACAGTTTTCAAGTACGAAAAAGGTTGTTACAAGGAGGAGGGAGAAAAATTGTTCTTCTTAACCTCCAAGGACAAGACAAGAAGCAATGGGCTTAAATAGCAGCAAGATCAGTTTAGGTTGGACATTAGGAAAAACTTCCTAACTGTCAGGGTGGTTAAACACTGGAAGAAATTGCCTAGGGAGGTTGTAGAATCTCCATCACTGGAGATTTTTTAAGAGCAGGTTAGACAAACACTGGTCAGATATAGCCTAGATAATTCTTAGTCCTGCCATGAGTGCAGGGGACTGGACTAGAACTAGATGACCTCTCGAGGTCCCTTCCAGTCCTACGATTCTATGATTTAGCCCCAACCTTTTTCCCCAAAATAATCCTTAATACCTACAAAATGTAAATACTTCCTCTTTACATCGTCTTCTCCTGTGCATTGAGACCCTGAAGTTCTCTGTCAAAAATAGGAAAATAAAGTAGTTATGAGAGCTCAGGTTTGACTCCTGGTGCACAGTGACTGGATTACACAATTTTACCAAATTTCAGAAATACTTGTATGAAGCTGGAGAAACTTAATACTGACATGACCCAAAAAAAAAAAAAAAAAATTAGAGGTGAACTTTATGGGGAATATTTTCCATAAAAAAAAAAAAAAAAAAAACACACCTCAGAAAACCCTACGCACTTCAATTCATTACATTACATTCATTTCTCACTGTACTCAATTATTGTGTTTATCTCCCTTTCAAGAACTCAAATGGAGGATAACAAAATAGCAGGGAAAGATGTTCCTTCCTCAAGTGCTCAAAAGTGGTACCCACACTCAATAAAGTACAAAATATTTGACAGAGAAGAGGCTATGCAGGATAAAGCTTTCAAGAAACAAAGCAAAAAGGCTACATGTATTTCATGAGCCTAGTTGATGTCTTATTCAACAAAAATTAGTGCTTGTTACAGCAAGTGTCACATCACATGATGCTTATATGGTACTGTATACAAACAGGTCATCTTATGAACATAGCCTGTCATGAGAATGTATGTACTTTTTAAATGGAGACAGGGAAGTCTAATAGTTACTATATTCTGAATCAGATGTGGTTAAATACACACACACACACATTCCCCAGCCACCCAACCCCCTTTTTAACCTCACTTGGGCCCTGCATTGCAACAACCTCATCCAGGACTGAGATGGGGTGTTGGTGTGACTCTCACCAGAACTGCTCCAAATGTTAGGATACGTCTACACTTACCTCCGGGTCCGACGGCAGGCAATCGATGTTCTGGGATCGATCCCGGAAGTGCTCGCCGTCGACGCCGGTACTCCAGCTCGGCAAGAGGAGTACGCGGCATCGACGGGGGAGCCTGCCTGCAGCGTCTGGACCCGCGGTAAGTTCGGACTAAGGTACTTCAAATTCAGCTACGTTATTAACGTAGCTGAATTTGCGTACCTTAGTCCGAAGTGGGGGGGTAGTGTGGACCAGGCCTTAGTTAGGAACATAGGGAGGTAGAGAGGGAAGTCATCTAAAAAACACAAAGAGAAATACACAGGGCTGGGCGAGCTGCCTCTTCAGACTCCCAACCGAGAAAACTAAAGACATTTTAACTCCAGTCCTCCATGTTCCACTGCCAGGACATCAACAAGAGTTATTTTTAAGCTAATAGCAATTGTCTTTGTGCACCTTTTGTTACTGCTATAGAAATTCAGCAGATAGCAGTTAGCTGTGTTTTGCTGAGAAATCCTTTGCATAAATTCACCTTAGAATATGAGATGCTTACATGACCAGAAGGTTCTCTCTTTTATTGAAGACTTCAACACATTTCTGATGTCAGCTTCTAATGTTCTTTGGTTATGATCTGCCAACTTCCCTCCTCACCTTTGCAGAATCCTTGCTCTCTTTCTTCCACTCACAACTCCACATTTTGTTCCAAGTGTAGGGAGTGGTGCAGACAGCCTCTATACACCTACAAGAAACTGATAAGGTGTACTAAACAACTGCTCAATCACTTTGCTTTTGCATTGCATCCCTTCTTCCCCACTCCTTATTCAGTTTACTTAGATTGTAAAATCAGGTTCCTTATCTGATATCAAAAGTGTCACATGCATCACAGGCTCTCTATGAATAAATATTCACTTTAGCCTTCAGCATCTAGTTTTTGAATCAAATGTAAAACATACATTGACTCACGAACAAAAGTTAATGACAGCCAGCTTTGGAATTATGGTAGTCGTATGAGATACTCACAGGGGAGTCTTATTCAGCAATGACCTCAGCACTACAAATCCCTAAGCCACTGGACTTCAGGCGCACTAGACAGATTTTGAGATGGGAAAGTAGCATTGGGGTATGAAATATGTTACATTACTGTATAACTACCATTAGCACCAATGAATAAGGAAGACTTGACAGAACTCTGGTGCTACTAGCAGCTTTCTAGTCACAGATTTGCAAAATAGCAGCAGCTGCAGAAAGGCACCGGTGACAGAAAAAAAAAAAAGGAGTGGGGAAAGAAAAAAGCGATCAGAAAGGGATCAAAAGAGGTGCAAAGCCCTGGTATGTATCGACTGTTAGTTTCTAATTTCTTTTTTAAAAGTTTACATAATTCTACCACACACCTTACTGTTAATATACTGTATGATTGTTCATCGTTTAGCTAATTTGAGCACATCTTAACTGAAACAGAACTTGGCTGATTATTTTAAATAACTGTTATAACTTTGAAACTGAGAGGAAATCCAGAGTACAAAATCCAGAATGAGAAAATAACTTTATTGTATAATTAGAAGGCCAGATCCTGCAGTCCTCCAACTCAACCAGAGAACATACGAGTAGACCCATGGATGTACATATGCATTCAAACTCCACAAGCTGTTGGTGCTTAAAGATTCAGGTTCAATCCCCACTAAGAGCACAACCCCGTTACCACCTGAGCACAACTCCATTAGCAGTAAGTAGCAGGCAGCTCATGATCACAGCCCAGCCCCTAAATGATCCTATACTGCATTATATATAGTATACACCAAATTTCACAACAAGGAAAAAACAAAAAAACTACATTAAAACACTTCCCCAAAATTACGTTTATAATGGAAATGCCAGCAGATTCTGCTTTAAAGCTGTTGTGTAACTATTTAAAAAAATTAAGTGCTAAATACCTCCAAATAAAGTAGGTACAAAGAGGCAAGCAGTGTAACTGATTCTAAATATTACCTTCTGTCCATTTCAAATACCCCAACAAAGTCAGACCACCCAGCTCTTGTTCTGCTGCAGAGTCCCTGCACACACAATGTGTTATCACAGAAAACAGAGTCCAACTATCTGGGTCAAGTCAAAAAATTGTGTTTTTGAATAATCTTGCAAAGTTTTACAATGTTCTGTATTTTTTTCCTATTTTATTTAGTATATACTTTTAATCCTTGCAAGGGAAAAAAAAACAGTAACTGACATAACTCCTCCCCAGAAATGAGCCTAATCCATGGTTAACGGTAGCTGTAACATCACAGCATGGTGCATACTAGGAAATCAGAGTGAAGCAGCCAGTGTGACCTCCTGAGCTTTACTTGTAAGCGTTCAACGTGCTAAATGCCCTTCTCCCTTTGCAGTTTAGGGTACTTCTCATACCTATTTACTTAAAAACATGCTTGAGATTAGTAATTAAAAATGAACTACAGCAATGCTTCCATAATTATATAAAATTTAGACTGTTGTAAACACCATACATTTCATAAATAAGTAACATTTTGTACCATGGGACTAACTACCAAAAGCTCAAATCATTGAGTCCAGTGTTTCCCAAACTTGGGACGCCGCTTGTGTAGGGAAAGCACCTGGCGGGCCGGGCCGGTTTGTTTACCTGCCGTGTCCGCAGGTCCGGTCGATCGCGGCTCCCACTGGCCGCAGTTCGCTGCTCTAGGCCAATGGGAGCTGCTGGAAGCGGCAGCCAGTACGTCCCTCGGCCCGCGCCGCTTCCAGCAGCTCCCATTGGCCTGGAGCAGCGAACCGCGACCAGTGTGAGCCGAAATCGACCAGACCTGTGGACGCGGCAGGTAAACAAACCGGCCCGGCCCGCCAGGTGCTTTCCCTACACAAGCGGGGTCCCAAGTTTGGGAAACACTGATTTAGTCTATTAGTCTTACTTTGAGTATTTAAATATTACCTGGTATTTATATTTAATTACACTAAAACCCTCAGCTCTGTAAATTACTATGTAGGTCCTATATTCCCTAAAATTCAATATCTGGCTTACTAAATATACTTCCATTTGCACCTTATGCTTTTACCATTTCATTATTTTAAACCCAATTTTTTGTAAACTTAGAGCCAAATCAGCAAACATTTATGCACAAGTATTCCCACTGAGCTCAATAGCTGCTATTGTGATTGCCTGGTTATTGTCAAAGTCCATTTGGAGAACCAATCAAGTTGCTTAAATAACCAAAATGCTACTACACATGTTCCGAAGAAGCAAGTATCCAGACAACAGTTATAATGCACATATGAACAATGATGGTGAAAGAACTGCTCATTTCTTTAGCCACATTTAGAAAACAATTCTCCTAATCAGGTATATTTAAAACTAAAACATCACTTAAATATTTTATACAAAAATTCAGAACTGGGTGCCTCACCTGTCTGGTAGTTATCATTCAGTAGCAGGATATAGGCCAGAAAAATTCAATAGAGAGACTAAAACAATGATGTTGATAGCCATTGATAATAAACAGATTTTTCGGAGGATACACATTTAAATAAGAGTAAGAAACTTATTTTTTTTTAAAAAGTTACAAAAACATTAAAACATGCTATAAAATACTCTTTGAAACCTTCTACTTCCAGAGTTAACACATGGATACACTTTTAGAACATGGTCAGTATTTTTAACAACTCTTCTTGTTATTATCAAAAACCCCTATTAGTCACAATCAGATTTACCAAAAAAGCTATAGCTTTCCACACCACATATGTCTGCAAATCTTGGTTCAT
The DNA here is from genome assembly GCF_028017835.1 of Emys orbicularis. Lineage (NCBI taxonomy): Eukaryota > Metazoa > Chordata > Testudines > Emydidae > Emys > Emys orbicularis. Next base: position 83,696,639 of record NC_088691.1, on the reverse strand, counting down.
GATGAACATGAAACATCAGAATTTTGCATAGACTTTAAACCCTCTCTTTTTGAGAGGACCATGGATGGGAGAGGAAAGAAAAGTAATTAGGGCTGGTCTATGATAAGCCAATACTACACAGACTTCACATAAAGCCACTATTTGCCTGGTTCAGGAACACAGAAAACCACCTATCTGAACAGGCAAGGAATTTTCAGATTGTTACAGTTAAGCCAGTCTAAGGCTCATTTTTAGCTGTCCTTTGCATCTGATCAGCCAAATGCACAGTATGTACTTCATCTTCTCATCTAAGGTCATGTCTACACTTACTGGGGATAGACGCTGCTGTGATAGATGCAACGGGAATCGATTTAGTGGGTCTAAGACCCGCTAAATCAACCGCAGAGCACTCTCCGGTTGACTCCAATACTCCACCGAAATAAGAGCAGCGCAGTGTAGCCACTGCAGTAAGTTGACCTAAGCTACGTTGATTCACGTAGTTGGAGTAGCATAATTTAGGTCGACTTAGGCCTTGGTAAGTGTTCCCCAATTTGAATTTTTAAGTTACAGGGAATTTGAAATGACATGCCAGTTTGATGGCTAGCATATCCCAAACTCCATAGCTATCTGGAGACTAAGGATACCCAGCAGAGTCCACCAGACATAACTACACACATGTCTTGTATAAGATATAACCACTGGAGAATAAGCTAATTTCACACGGTGAGACAGGAAAGACCACAAATGGAATTCTGCAGTCCCAAAGAAAAAAACAAAAACAAAAAAAACCTGTCCATTTATAAGAATAAGGCTCTATTTATAATGCTGCAGAGAGCCCTTTTGTAAGTAAAGCTCTCTCAAACCAAAAGAATTTCCCCTTTTATTTGAAGTTTACAAAAAAGCAATCTTGATCTTTACTAACATTGATTTTAAAAGGTTCCTTCCTTCTGTCTTAAAGGTTTGGTTTCTCTAAGATGTTTTATATTGAATTTCACAGGCTATCAGTACTCCAGGATGATGTTTTTAGAAGTTTAATTTGACCAAAAAACTGACTTTTGAAAATAAATTATATGACAAACTGATTTATTAAATAATTCTCATTTAAATTTTTTTTTTTACTTTTATAGAAAAAGCACAACTATATTAACTTAAAGGCCTTGATTTTACGTCAACAGTTTAAAAAATGGCCAAAGCAGCATATATTCAAAGAGCAGATAACTATCTTCTAGCTTCCAGCACTGATTTAACAACTTATTAGAATTATCTCTCTATGACATATTATAGCTTAATCATAGATTTTAGCTAAATTCTAATTATTTATCAAAATATGTTTTTAGAATGTTTCATTTGAAATCTAAAATATTAATTTGCTTTTAGAACATTTTAAACAATCAGCAACAAATCATTTAATAATTTAAAATGAATCTATGATAACATAGCATTTCTTAGTAAAAGTATGGGGGAAATCGATTAAATAACTGAAAATATGACTATTTGATTATTACTTTTTCCTGGTGGGAAGGAAGGCAGGAGAAAATGAAAACAATCATACCTTCTTGTTCTACTCTTTGATCTTGATCTCTGAGACCTATAGGATTTTCCTCGGCCCCTCGATCGACTACGACTGCGTTTTCTTTTGGATCCATATGAAGAGCTACTGCTAGATCGATGTCTGCGTCTGAAATAACAATGTGTTATTAGCACACTCCTGCTTTTAAAAAACACCTATCAATGTTAGTTTAAAAAGGACACTCAAATAATCTATTATTCATTTTTATTAAAACGGCACCTAGAGGTCCTAATTGAGATCAGGGTCCCATTGTGCTAGGCATGTTATGTACAAATAGTAAGAGACAGTTCTTTCCCCACAGACCTTACACTCTAAGTAAGCAAGATAGACAAAAGAGTGGGAGGAGAAACAGAGGCACAGACAGGTGAAGTGACTTGCCCAAGGTCATGCAACAAGTCAATGACAAAGCCAGGAACAGAACATAGTCCAGAGCCCAATTGACTGGATCACATTGCCTCTCTGTGGCCTCTACATACAAAATATAAAGTTAAACTCACATTTAGGACTACATAGCACAGCAGGATCTATGTAGGCCTTAGGAACAACTGCATGGAATATGTTGCAAGATCAGGGACTAAGGTTGCAATGGTAAAAATAAAATTCAAGACATATAAAGTTATGTTTCCCACAGCCACACTGCACATAGTTTTTCAGCCATATTGCCTTTATGCAGTATTTTCTATCCTGTTCTTGTTATATGCATAACTTAATATATCTATGTTATCTTAACTTTTGTAATGGGTAACCTTAATTTTGCATTTATGTATGCTTTTTGAATTTACATAGCCTGATATTTTTAAATTGCCCAATAATATTATAATTTCAATTATCACAATTACAACTTGAAGTTTCCTCCTCGGTGAGGTGAATGGAGTAGAGAAGGATGGAATTCACTTCAGTTATTTATTTCAGTTTATACAAATGCATCTTGCCAATGCTCTGGGTACACGTTTAACACATGGGAAAACTCTTAGAAAAGCAATAATAAATAGAAATTACCCCTGTCAGGGTTCCTTCCCCACTCTGAACTCTGGGTACAGATGTGGGGACCCGCATGGAAGACCCCCTAAGCTTATTTTTACCAGCTTAGGTTAAAAACTTTCCCAAGGCACAAATTCCACCTTGTCCTTGAACAGTATGCTGCCACCAACAAGTGATTTAGACAAAGAATCAGGGAAAGGACCACTTGGAGTCCTATTTCCCCAAGCCCTACACCCCCTTTCCTGGGAAAGGCTTGAGAATAATATCCTCACCAATTCGTACAGGTGAACACAGACCCAAACCCAGAACAATGAAAAATCAATCAGGTTCTTAAAAGAAGAATTTATTTAAAAAAATAATAAAAGAATCACCTCTGTAAAATCAGGATGGAAGATAACTTCACAGGGTAACAAAAAGATTCAAAACACAGAGGATTCCCCTCCAGGCAAAACTTTAAAGTTCCAAAAAACAGGGATAAACCTCCCTCTTAGCACAGGGAAAATTCACAAGCTACAACAAAAGATAATCTAATGCATTTCCTTACTATACCTCTACCCCAATATAACATGAATTCGGATATAACGCGGTAAAGCAGCGCTCGGGGGGGGGGGGGGCGCGAGGCTGCGCACTCCGGTGGATCAAAGCAAGTTCAATATAACGCGGTTTCACCTATAACGCAGTAAGATTTTTTGGCTCCCGAGGACAGCATTATATCAGGGTAGAGGTTTATGTCTGCAACATTAGATGCTTAGTTCAGATATGGCTTAGGGAGATGTATTTTCCCTGCCCTGGTTCCTTGCTGACTCCGAGAGAACAAAGGAACACAAAAACAAAAAACCTTCCCCCACAGATTTGAAAGTATCTTCTCCCCTTATTGGTCCTTTTGGTCAGGTGCCAACCAGGTTATCTGAGCTCCTTAACCCTTTACAGATAAGGAGGGATTTTATGCTACCCTTAGCTGTATGTTTATGACAACCCCCAAAACAAGGATCCTCACAAATCCCCACATTTCAAAACATAAAAAACTCTTACAACCTCCACTAAGACACTCTTCCTTCCCAATCCAAAACCCGGGAGAAGAGGTGAGTCTTATTTTGGAAACTGTATAAGGGAAACAAATGACAGAGACGTGTATCACTGTGGACGTGCACTTTTCCAAAAGAAGAAAGGTTACTTCCTGTCAAGTGTGGATACAAAAAAATAAACACCATACTCTCTGGGCCACACCTTGTACCTGGAAATCGAGAAGCAAGTGAATAGGGATTCGATTTTGTCACAATAAAATTATGCATAATTTACAGCACAGTCATGATAAAAAATAGATAATTTTGTGTTATGGTCTCTGCAACTTGTGGACGCAACTGCCGCACATTAAGAATTCAATGTCATCCTCTTAAAAAAAAACAGGATTAGATCAAAGCGAACAAACTATTAGTCCAGCGGTTCTCAAACTGTGGGTCAGGACCCCAAAGTGTGTCACAACCCCATTTTAATGGGTTTGCCAGGTCTGGCTTAGACTTGCTTGGGCCCAGGGCCAAAGCCCAAGCCCAAGGGCTTCAGCCCTGGCAGCAGGGCTAAGTTTACAGGCCCCCTGCCTGGGGCTGAAACCCTGGGACTTCAGCTTTGGCACCCCATCCGGGGGCAGTGGGGCTTTGGCTTTGCCCCTGCCCCTCCTTCCCCCCGGGGTGGCGGGGCTTAGGCGGGCTCAGGCTTTGGTCCCCCCTTCTGGGGTCCTGTAGTAATGTTTGTTGTCAGAAGGGGGTCGCGGTGCAATGAACTTTGAGAACCCCTGTATTAATCAATGCTCAAATTGTGCTGGGATATGAGGGCCTCTCCCCCATCTGTCCCCCCTTGACTCCTCCACCCCACCCCGCAGACTCTTCTCCCCAGTGCAGAACTCCTAGATGGAACAGGGCTGGGTCTTCACCCCCCATTCATGCCCCAGGTCCCTTGTTGTGACAGCTCCTGTTATCTGCTTCCTTTCCCCGTGGTAGGTCCCCAAGTCCTCAATCCCCATTCCCGCAATCTTTGACCCATCTCTTATCCTAGCCCCTCGCTGACACCTGTTGCCCGGGCTCAACATTTCACTGATGGATCCCAGGCTCTGAGGTGCTTCTCTGGAGAAAAGTCTCTTCATCCAGGCAGGAAGCAAAAGGTGCTGCCTGGTGCCCTGGCCAGTTGCTTGGTGGGGACTGGTTCAAACCACCCATGTGAGATCCCAACCTGACCATTCCTCCTCTGGTGACGGGGTGGGGAGAGAGACTGGGCGAGCTCAGAGGAGAGTGGGCTGTGGGAGGTCAAGAACCAGGGAACCTACAAGGGGGAAGCAAAACAGAGAATGGCAATGGTCACCACATGGGATCCAGGGATGAGGGGGGCAAAGACCCAACTCTGCAGTAGGGAGAGGAGTGTGGGGGATGAGTTACAATGGAAGGAGGGGACAGAGAGGGGTTTGACACAGGGGTAGGCAAGAGTGGAGCAGAGGAGCTATGGGGTATTGAATAGGTGCAGAAGGCTGAAGGGAGGCAGCTTAAAGGCGGGGTGAAAAGTAGAAATGGTGTAAGGGGTAACGGCAGGTAGAAGAGATGCTGTGGTGGGTGCAAAAGGGGAGTTATGAGTAAGGGAGGAGGGAGGGACATAAGTTGGGGATTAACTGGTAAGGGAGGAGGAGGCAATTAGTGGTAGTGGAGGATGCAGAGCAGAAGGCAAGGGGTAGCTGAGGAGATAACTGATCAAAGCAAAGTAATGAACTGCTCATGTACAGCCTACTGTCAGTCATTAACAGTTTGTTAGTTTGCTTTGATCAGCTGCCACACATTAACAGTTTGTTAGTTCACTTTGATCTAGTCCCATTACAAAGAAGATTATATCAAAGCAAACTAACAAACTGTTAATGCACGGCAGCAGGGCCCATATAAATGGTTCTGTACAGTGGTGAGCTTTCACAATGGAGCTGAAAATGGCAAAATTCACAGGTTCTCTGACGAGCTGTGACCACGGTGACAGAATTACATCCCTACAAATAAGGAACCAAATGGATCCATAAACAAGGGCAGACTACCTCCATAGAAACACCAACAGCTCCACTATTTCTTCCAGTCACTTCTCCTAATTTATCCACATAACCACAATCTATTCTGGTTGATTGAGTTAGTCAGCTGACCTTCATCCAAGCCCTAAACCCAGCAAGACACTGTGTCAACCAATGAACTACAAACAGCTGGATCCAATGAAATACAGACTTATAGAGCTGTGTGTGTTCTCTGCCTACTGGAGACATCACAACCCATATTACCTCAACCTCTTTTTCTCTCAATGACATCACGTAGGCTTAAAAGAAGTGAGCACAAGAACAGAATCTTGGTAATATACAAGGGTCCTATGGCCTGATAAGCCATTACCAAATACTGTGTTCTGCAAGAGAAGAGAGTCTGGCATCTATCTTTGCCTGGGTTCACAATTGTTTCATCTAAACTTCATGGTCAATAATATCAAAGACAGCTGGAAAAAAAAATAATTAACAGGAACAAATGATTTTCATCACTTGCCAACAACAGATCCACTGGTGACTGAACCACTACAGTCTCACTATTGTGTTTATATGTATTTACAGAGCACCGATCAGGATATCCGTTTATTACTGCACAAAAATTAAAAAATAGCAAAGACTGCTTAGTGGACAGTCAGTAGAGCTTTTAAATTAGAGTTAGTCCTATTTGAAGAGCTGTTGCTTTTGAACATGCTATTTAGTTTCCTTCCATCCTGGTTCTCTGAAGAATGCTATGGTGAAGGTGTGTCTTACACAACTATCAACTTCTACCGGTACTTTATCAACTTCTATCCTCTGCTCTTTACTAGCATACAGAGTATCTCCTTTAATAAATCCTCCTCTAATGGATAATGTCTCTGTTGGAATGTGCTTCCATGCACCTGTCGACTTTCCCCCAGCCCTTAGTTTAAAAACTCCTCTACAACCTTTTTAATTTTATATGCCAGCAACCTGGTTCTGTTTTGGTTCAGGTGGAGCCCATCCTTTCTGTATAGGCTCCTCCTTTCCCAAAAGGTTCCTCAGTTCTTAATAAACGTAAATCCTTCCTCCCAACTCTATTGTCTAATCCACGCATAGAGACCCTGGAGTTCTGCCTGTCTAACTGGCTGTGCACATGGAACTGAAAGCATTTCAGAGAACACTACCATCCAGGACTTTAATCTCTTACCTAACAGCCTATATTTGGCCTCCAGGACCTCTCTCCAAGCTTTCCTACTCCTCTTATTGACCGCTGCTATTCGATTTTTAAGGGTCATGCTCGACTCATCCCTGACCCTGAGGTGTAATACCATCTTAACTGTCAGGTGCAAATGCCCTAAACAGAGAGTGAGGCAAAAGTGATAGCCAGATCCTCAAAGCAAACACTTTGGTCTTTTCTGGATTCAATTTAAGTAAGCTGGTCTTCATCCAGACTCCAATCTCCCTCAAGCTCTGTTTTATCTGTGAGATATCCATGTCTGCACTAGACGAAAGAGATTCATAAAGCTGCATATCAGCAGCATATTTTTGGCATTGAAGCCCATGTCATCTTACTATGTCCCCTAAGGGCTCTATGTAGATGCTAAGGAAGAGAAAAAAGAAATAGGCCTAAAGGATTCCACATGTCTAGGCTTATGGGGAAATGCGGGACTTGCCCATCATGATTTATGACTGATTAGAAAAGAATAAAACTAGACAAGTGCACTTGTTTATTCATGTCATAAAATGTTAAGTGATTCAGCAGCAACTTCTGATCAATTATGTCAAATGTAGCAGTACAAGTTGAGTATTCTTCGACTAGTCTCACCTTCGTCATCTAAAATTTGGCTTCATCGGTGCAACAAGCACAATCTTGATTCCCTGACCATCTGAAGCCAGATTAAGAGGCATCCAGGATTTCTGAGGAGATTAGGTGCTGCTGGAGTAGTTCGATACCACCTTCTTGGTCATCATGCCCAGCAAGGAGAGGTTTTACATCAAGCAGAAGCTAGCAGAGGTATTGGCATGAAGTGTTTGTTTCTTGAGGACACACTAAACTACACTGCTCTACAGCCAAAATGCTTCTGAAATAAATGTAGTCAAACTTTACTAATGCTGGGTCACTGAGAATGAAAATGATGCTTAAAATTGTTGATTGGCTCTAGTTTTCAAGATATGCTATTGGGTCAGTATATACGACCCTTGACTTGGGAATGGTGGAGGATAAGTGAGTTATAAAGGGAAGGGATCTCAATTTAAACCAGAAATGACTAAAATACACCTTTGACTGGATCTATGAATAAATCTATGACTGGGTTTGGACAGTACTTGCTTTTTAGGCAAAACAATGAATGATGCAATCTGAAGCTGGTATTGCGTCATACATGATATGAATTGCATCATGTTATTCCTAGAAGTCATGGATGATGCAATCATAACGAAGCTTACATCACTCTGCTGAACAAATTGCCCTATATCAGCTCTAGAAATCATACAGTGTCGTGCTCTCTTATTTGTCAGTGTTTGATTTTGCAAAGAGACACATTTCTGTTTAGCCAAAGTGAGCAGAGATGCCTCGTACTTGTATGAACAGTGCAGATAACTTCTGCTATGTTTGTGGTGAAGTGACTTTTGCATCACAAAAGCGCAGTAGAACCACTATGGTTAAGAAAGCCTATCACCTTTATTTTGGCTGCAAAATTGGAGATCAGGACAAGAGGTGGGCCCCACACATATGCTGCAACACTTGTGCAACAAATCTTCGCCAGTGGTTGAACAGGAAAAGGAAATCTATGCCTTTTGCAGTGCCAATGATTTGGAGAGAGCCAACAGATCATACCAACAATTGTTACTTCTGCATGGTGCCTCCAGTTGGGAAAGGTGTCAAAGAAGAAAAAGTGGACTGTGCATTATCCAAACATTCCATCAGCTATACGCCCAGTACCCCATGGAGAAGGACTGCCGGTTCCTGATGCACCAGAATCATTCTCACTTCAGTCAGACGAGGAAGAGGATGAAACTTCTGGTCCTGAACCATCAATGTCACAGGACCCACATTTTCTCCCATCCTCCTCCTCTGAACCACACCTCATAACACAAGGTGAACTGAATGACTTTGTCAGGGATTTGGAACTACGCAAGAGTAAGGCAGAGCTGTTGGGCTCCAGACTACAGCAGTGGAATCTCCTGGCAGGTGATGTTAGGGTTTCCATGTTCCCTGACCGTCAAAAGGATCTTGTCCCATTCTTCTTCATGGAAGGTGATCTTGTAGCCTGCAACAACATCGATGGTGTGATGGCAGCCCTCAACATCGTTCACGATCCAGATGAGTGGAGACTGTTCATTGATTCATCGAAGACGAGTCTTAAAGCTGTTTTACTGCATAATGGCAACGTTTTGCCATCAATTCCAGTTGGTCATGCAGTCCATATGAAGGAAACCTATGACAACATGAAACAACTTTTGAGGTGCATAAACTATGACCAACATCAGTGGCAGCTTTGTGGCGATTTGAAGGTTGTTGCTCTCTTGCTTGGTCTGCAGACTGGATACACAAAGTACTGCTGTTTTCTCTGCGAATGGGATAGTCGTACAAGAGATTCCCACTACATCAAGAAAGATTGGCCACTCCGACAGTCATTGGAGCCTGGGAGGAAAAGTGTTCAGCATCCACCACTTGTTGAATCAAGGAAGATTTTGTTACCACCCTTACACATCAAGCTGGGTCTGATGAAGAACTTTGTCAAGGCCATTGACAAAACACAAGCAGCTTTCAAGTACCTCCGTGGAAAATTTCCAAGGTTAAGTGAAGCTAAGATAAAGGAAGGTGTCTTTGTTGGTCCTCAGATTCGTGAACTTCTTCGAGATGATGCATTTGACCATGCACTGCGTGGCAAGGAAAAGACGGCATGGAAAGCCTACCAGTTAGTGGCAATAAATTTTCTCGGAAACAACAAGGCAGACAACTACAGGTTGTTGGTGGAAAACCTCCTCAAGGCATACAAAAGCCTTGGTTGCAACATGTCACTAAAGATACATTTTTTGCACTCTCATCTAGATTTTTTTCCACCGAACTGCGGAGCAGTGAGCGACGAGCACGGCGAGCGATTTCACCAGGACAATGCAACAATGGAGAAATGCTATCAGGGCAAATGGAGCCCATCAATGCTTGCAGACTATTGCTGGACAGTGACAAGAGATGCTCCATTGAATGAATACAAGAGACAAGCCAAGAAGCGCCGAGTAGACACTGAATAGGACTAAACTATGTACAGAATAGTTTTTTGCCTTTTGTTTCATAATAAATTTTATTTATATAACCCTTTTGCTGATTTTTAAAGTGTTACATAAACAGGACAGGTGAAATATTATCATGTAAAGCAACCATAAACACATGAAAAGACCTAGATTTACAATTTATGATTAAAACTCTACTATCTACACAATATACATAGACATAAAATGTAAAAACTTAAATATCTTAGAAACAGTAGCCAGTTGTTTTAATTGTCATATTTGAATTCAGCACATCAAAATACATAATAAATAGCACATTTTATCTCTGAAGCAGACGACTTCTCAAAAATTGTAGACCAGTGCTATTGAATGTTCTCCCCACAAAAGGATAAAAATTATAGTAGAAAACTAACCTTTAAAATAAGTGTAAATATTAATTGTAAAACTCATCTCAAACCTTGCCATTTTAAAAGTCTACTTTCCTCCATCACACTCTTGGTTGGTTAGATTCACTTTGTTTTAAGCTAGCAGCACAAAGACACATAGTTGTGTATGACTGGCTGAATGAAATTATGCTAAAATCAGTGCATAAACTATTAGACCGCTCCAAAAAAAAAAAAAAAAAATCAGAGTTTAAAATTCTGATGGGGTCTGATAGCAGGTGTTTGTTTAAACAGAAAAGTTACTTTAAATTTACATTCACAGCAGTGATGTTTGTAACTAAGCGGAAAAACAACAGTATCGTGCAAGACTCAGATAATTTTGCTAGGAAAGCCCAAAACAGGTGTTTGACAGATTTTGTATGACAATTACCCAGAACATGCACTGTATTCAAATATTCTTAGCCTTGCTGCATAACTGAAGCTGCCCCACCTACAGACAAAAGTAACACTGAGTAAAGTATTATAAATTCACCTTTTTTCATAAGAATGTGAACGGGACTGGAGCTCTCGAGACCGTGATCTTGACCTTGACTTCCTTCCTGATTTCTTACGGCTGTATGTTCTACTGTCTGAAGAACTACTTGAAGATGAACGTCTACGGTGTTTCTTTTTTCTTTTGTTTCTATTTTCTTCTTCAGTATCTGATGAACGACGTCCCATTTTTACAAGCTATTTAAAAACAGCAAAAAAGTTATAAAATTCAGGATTGCAGTGTGCATTTATTTTTATAAGTGCTAGATAGATGCCTGTAAGTAATACTGTATCTTGTACAAGTTACTACATGGTGGTGGTGGGCAGTGGGAGAAGGGAAAAAACCTACCCCTTTAAATTCCTAGTTGCCTAACCAGTTTGCACAACAGAGATCAGCAGCCTTATGTTTGTAAATCAACACATTAAAATGAGTTATTTTATCAGCATTTTAGATTTAAAACGTATTATGGTATTAAATTTGTTATAAACTGCAAAGTACCTTTACAAGCCAATTAATCCCAGCCAAAAAGTTCTGGTATAAACCAGACTGTTGCATTTTATCTTTAATATGTTTCTAGTCTGTCATACTCGGATATTAGTTTTTCAGTACCCACTGTGTTAGGGTATAAGGTGTTAGGATACATACATGTACATCTCTAAAACCAGAGACCTTGTTTGAAGAACATTCTTAGCTAACACTGTACTATTGTTTACTTGTTTAATTTACAATTCTGCAAAGGAGGATATAGTAACGCAACTTTATGATCTGAATAATGCTGGCCTATCAATTTCTAGCAATGTAATTACTTTCTGTTGTTCATGTAAGTATTTGTTGACTGTATATTCAAGTCACTAGCATTCCTATTGTCATAATGAAAAGTATGAAAAGATAAAGTTCCTCTGGAAATAATAAGTTATATTATTAGAGGATGGAAGCTCTTTTATAGTTAGGCTGATTGAGGTGTTCACTTCAAAACCACACAACTTTAAATGGTTTTACTCCAAACCAGAGCCATAAATATTAAACTTTAGACATGTTTCTTGATCCCCAAGGTGTTTACTTGGATAAAGTTTCACATTTATACATTTGGATAAGGCTGTAAAAAACTGCCATTCATTTAACTGCTGGGGAGACAATCATCTTTTCTTAGTTTGGAACTCATAAGAAATCCATTTTTATTGCTGTCACTTCATAATTAAAGAAATATTATGCCTATAGAATTTTTCAGGCTGTAAAAATGGATAATGCTTTAAATCCTTTTTTGTTCCCATCCACCCAAGATACTAAGATTTCCCTCCTCAGACTACTGGCACTTAACATGAGGCCTCCGTCCCAAGAATGAGCAATTATTTGGGGGCTCTCTAGCTACATCTACATTAGGAAATTGGGATCCATAATTCTCCATTAATAGCAATGGTGGAAGCTGTAGAGTAGAAAGGGCTGAAGCATTTTTAGTCACAATATCATCTAACCTTAACCAATAGGGAAGAATTACAGGTCCTAATTTTCCTAGTATTGCCCTTTGAATTCCACTAGTCTTTTCCTGGCCCCCAGCCTTTGCCCCTCCCCACTCCTTTCAATCACCTAAAGGGCAGAACCCTGTCTGCAGTAAAGGAGCAGAAAAATGGAACCAAAGGGAACTTCTCAATTATGGTCATTTAAAGCAGTGCTTCCCAAACCATGAGTTGTGACTCCCGGGGGAAGCCACGAGTGTTTGGGAACAAAACTGAATCAATATGTTGGTTTGGGGGTTTCCGCACCCCTAATTAAGAGACTATTAAACTAGGTTTAAAAATCACCTGTGTCTTATCTATGGCTTTGCATCTTATGCTGCTGCTGCCTGAGCAAGAAACCTCTCTGTACCCTCTGCTCCTGCAGGGGGACTTCAGCCAAGAGACTTCCCGCTGGAGGAAGCATTTGTCAGGAAGTCTCTCAGCTGAAGGCCCTCTGCTGGAGCAGAAGGCAAAGTGAGGCTCCCAGTGGCGGCAGCAACAGCACCAGCACATAGGGAAAGGGGGCTGACAGAGACACAGATGTGTGTCAGCATTATAACTGAATGATTATCAAGTTCTAAACTACATGTAGCAAACATTTGCCTGAAGATCATAGAATCATAGAAATTTAGGGCTGGAAGGGACCCAAGAGATCATTTAGTCCAGCCCCCTGTAATGACCCTGGACCAAGTATACCTAGACTATCCCTGACCGTTGTTTGTCTAGCCTGTTCTTAAAAACCTCCAAGAATGGGATTCCACAACCTCCCTTGGAAGCTAGTTCCAGGGCTTAACTACCCTATAGTTAGGTACAATAGTTAAAGAACTTTTATTTTGCAAAGAAATCCCAACTCAAGCTGATGAGAAAATAATCAAGATCCTTGATAATGTCACAGTGGATGAAGGTCTTAACCAGGCTATGCGTAGGGGGCTGTGCACAGATGGGGCAGAAACCAGCCATGACCAGAAAGAACAGTGGGGTTGCAGCACAAGCAAGCAGTGCTTAATTTGTGCAAGGACTTGCCAGGGCTGAACCCCAGCACCTCTAGACTTGGCAGTTCATAGCCCCAGCATCTCTGCCTGCATCAGTTACACGTCACTCAGCTGCCAGAGGAACAGCCAGAACCCCAGCACCTCTTTCATTACAAATTAAGTACTGAGCACAAGTAAATAAAGTGGCACCTGCTACAATTTGGACACACTACATGATCCATCACAAAGCTGTAACCTAAAGTACAAAAGCCCTCAACATTGTTATTAAAATGATTAATTTTATAAAATCCCAAACAGTGAAAACACAGTGTTTAAGTATACTGTAAGAATGGATGGACTCTGACCACACTTATCTTCTATTTCACAGTGAAGTCAGATGCACTGTACCACTTTTCCACATGACAACTATCTTTGAATGGTGTGATGCAATCCAAATTTTCCTCCTTGGGAAAACAGACCTTGCAGACTACATGCATAACATGGACTTTTTGCCTACATTAGTTTACAGAGTGGATGTATTTGACAAATGGAATGCACTATACCTACCATATCAAGGTAGGAATATAAATATACTAGATATGTAAGAAAAAATTGGAGATTCATGAAACAGCTTTGCCTTTGATGAGCCCACAATGAAAAGGGACTTGCCAAGATGTTTCCAGTGTTAGACTTTTTAAAAGAACAGAATGAAAGTTATCAAAATGCTGTTAAAGACAAAATACTCATTCATTTGTCTGGATTGTACTCCTATTTTGATGAATACTTTCCTGGAGCTGAACATGAATCTCCAGATACTGATTGGATTTGAACCTCATGCTTAACAAGAGTTGATTCTATTCCAACCTTAAGTATCTCAGCTCATAAAAATCTTTTCGAATCTTCAAATGATCATACACTGAAGACCAAGTTTTCAAATCTAACAAACCAGTAATTTGCAGATTTCTGTTAACAGGGAGTACAAGGAACTCAGGGATGAAGATATGAAAGTGCTGCTTCCATTTGCTGACAGTCTGGGCTTTCAGCAATGATTTCTGTGAAAACTAAATTTAGAAGTAATTTAAGCCTGGAAGATAACTTATTTATAGTACTATCAGAAATTTAGCCAAACATTGCACAACTATGCAGTTCAAAACAGGCCCACTCTTCTCACTAAAATCTTGGGCCGTGTCCGAACATGACCAAAAAATCCATATTTTTAAATTATAGTTTATCTAAATGGGATTAGATAAGATTATACAATTAAAACAGACTATGTAAAAAGCAACAGAGAGTCTGACGAAGTGGGTATTCACCCATGAAAGCTTATGCTCCAATACATCTGTTAGTCTTAAAGGTGCCACAGGACTCTGTTCCTTTTTACAGATCCAGACTAACACGGCTACCCCTCTGATACTAGACTGTATGTAGTTGACTAAAGTTGCAATACCATCCAAACCCTAGTGTCCCTCTTGAATGTAGCTTTCTGACTCTTGTATGTCATGTCCTGAATCAGAAAAAGAAACAGTATTTGGTTGTGGTGAGCTACCAACTTCTAAAATATCTGTAATGGACCTGCAAGTACTAAAAGTCTGAGAGCCAAATCCTGCAAGGTGCTCAGCAACTACCAGTGGCTTCAATCTTCAACACCTTGTAGGACTAGACCTTTAGTCAGCTCACTCTTAGCAAGTCACTTTTGAAACATATGCAATTCCCAACGGTAAGTACCCACCAAAAAACAGCAGCACCTCATACTGCCAAAATACCGTTAGATGGCAATTTCTGAAGTAAAAAGTGCTACTTTGAGTGAATTATTAAAGCAATTTATTCCATACTGAATTTGACTTCTTGAGTAAGTTCAAAATAAGTACTGAAGCAATATTTTAGGATCCAATTTTTATCTCATTTAAATAAACATTACTTCATTTACAATTCTGTAGATTAAAAGTTCATGACAGCAAGATTAAGGAAATATAGCACAGGGAAGCACTGAATACAAGAGACTCATTTCTAATGAGATATTCACTACTTGAAATGTATATTGTTCTGACTCATGATATTACACTTCAACATATACATCATCCCCTGATTCACTTTTTTTTTAAAAATGCACTTTTTTAATAAAAACCTAAAATTGCATCTAGAAGTATATCAAGCTAATGAAGCAGACTACATAAACGACTGGCAACACTATTAATTCGTAAAATCAATTATGTAGTTTCCCACTAACACATTTTTGGAGGAAAAATAAATTTTCCTGAGCTAGCTAAAAATCTAACCAAGATATACTCTTCAATTCCGTAAAAAATGCTTTACAATGGGTGGCACCATACTTTATTTACTGCACATTATTATTCAAAACCTGCTCTGAACGCATAATTAATAATTTCCTCATAGGCTTTTCTATAGCACTCATGATTATAATATCAGAGTGCTTCACAAACATTTCTGCAAGATGACAGAATATTATCCCCACAGAGATTGAGGTCAGAAGCATCCGTTAATTCTGGGTGCCCAATTTGAGACACCAAAGGACCTATTTTTCAGAGTACTTAGCATTACACAGCACATCATATGTTCAAAGCACAGCTCCTCTTGACATCAGTAGCAGCTGTGAGTGTTAAACACTTGTACAAATCAGACCCCAATGTCTTAAGTAAGGCACCCAAAATATGAGGAACACAATTAGTGACCACCTGAGAAAAGTGATTTAAGTGACTTCCCTAAGCATCATATAGGAACTCTGTGACACAGGAAGGAATAGAATCCAGTTCTCCAGGGCAGATTTCTACTGCCTTCACTGCGAAATCATCCTCTCTCTTCCTGCAGTCCCTGCCTTATTCACCACACGTCTTCCAAGGCTCCTTCACAGAAGCCATGGGCACAGGTGTGTACCTAGCACAGTTCATGAACTTCATCATGTCACAGAAAGTACAGGTGTTGAGGGAGACCCTGACGCACATCTACATAGAGCGCATCAGGCCACAGCCCCTCTTCTAACTTCTCCAGAACCTCTTAATGAGGCTCTGGCTGCACTTTTCCCTGCACATCCTGATCCTGGCACACCCATCCCCTCAGCCACAAGACCTCCGCGGCAACCTCCTCCTGGCATTGGCCAATGTGATCATCCGTCACTCCAGGAGGAAGAAGCTGTACGGGGGTGTGCTCTGCAATT
Organism: Emys orbicularis; assembly: GCF_028017835.1. Classification (NCBI taxonomy): domain Eukaryota; kingdom Metazoa; phylum Chordata; order Testudines; family Emydidae; genus Emys; species Emys orbicularis. Next base: position 83,680,315 of record NC_088691.1, on the reverse strand, counting down.
GTGGGGCCTATGTCCAGTCCCTTGTCTGTTCACACTTCCAGAAAGAATTCTTCGGGACAGTGTCCACTGACTCCTTAGACACCAAATGAAATTTGACATCATATTGATATCCACACCGCTCATCAGGAGGAATGAAGCCTTTGATTAAATCCACTGCACAGACCTCTGCCACTTGAGCTAATGGAGTAACTGTTAGCAGTAGTAGATTTCATCCCCCTCTACTGCTCCATATAGAGGATGATGAGACACACTTTGCCAGTGGGTTTCACAAATATTTGCTCACAGCAGAGGAATGATGAGACTCAGGAACCTTGGGTTCCATTCCAGTCTCTGGGGAGGAGTGTGTTCTAGCTGATACAGACTTCTGCCCATTTCCCCCCCCCCCCCCAAGCTTGACCCCTCTAACCTGTCCCTGGTACCAATCCTGTCTCTTCCCTGTCTCATCCCAGTCCCAGTCTACTCACCTGCCCAGTATGCACTCCTCAAACTTCTCATCCCACTCCCAATCTCACCCCTTCAGACTCCTCATCCAAGTCCCAACCTCTCCCACCAGTTCCAATCTCCTAGCTGACTCTAGCCACGCACTGCAACAGAGTCCCCGATCAACTCTTGGATTTCTGCATGGAAAACCCCAGGGTAGGGGCAGAATAAATTCTGCTTCAAAGACTGAATTCCTGATAAATCACTCCTCTTGCTGATAATGAGCATTCACAGAGGGACTCAAAGAATGGCAGCATGCCTCCTGTTAGAGCAGTGCTGACAGAAGAGAAGGCAGTCACAAAAAGAGGGACAGAGGCCCACGCCAGACAGCTCCAATGTCTGCAAATCTGAGAGTGTCCTTTTACATGAATCCACTTAATCTGTAGCATTTGGAGACTTCTCCCCCTCCGCAGCCCACAAAAACTACTCAGAGGGGGAAGATTTCATTTAAAAAAAATTTTGAAGTGAACTTCATAGAACTGTTCCTAAGGAGAAACAGAGGAGGCAACAATCTGGACCACTTTTGCCATTATATGACTAACAACCAATGTAAAATGTGTTGGTGGTCTCAGTCCACTTTCCACATTACTACAAGACAAGCACCTACACCATAAATACCAACACAGCCACCATAACTGGCAATCTCAGCAAAGATGCCTGAAATGTGGCACTTACGTAACATGAAGACACACTGCCTCTGGCCATATCATATCACTGTTGTATGGGTATATAAAGGATTTTACTGTACAATTTTGTCAATCTGGCATTTCTCACAAGCACTAAATTTTCAATTGTTAAGAAATTATTTCTTAGTAAGACAGTGTAAGGAAACAATTTCCATTAATAATATCAACATCTAGCTTTTACATAGCATTTTTCAATTTTAGATGTCAAAGCGCTTTACAAAGGAAGTCAGAATCATTATCCCCATTTTATGTATGGGGGGAAACTGAGGCACGGGAAGGGACGGGACTTGCCCGAGGTCACCCAGCAGGTCAATGGCACAGCCTGGAATTGAACTCAGGCCTCCAAAGTGCCCATCCAGTGCCCTATGGCCCAGGTAATCTGCCTCTACAAAATGCTTCAGTCAATACTACTATCAATTACATAAAATTCATTATAAAACCTGTTTTTCCATATTGCAAACCAGTTATTTCAAGATATTAAAGGCATGTATAATAATTACTTCATATTGCTTTACCTTGGAAGGTCCCAGGTAATCTACATTTGTTTCAATAACTTTACGACTTTGATTGGGCCTGCCCGCTGATTTAGATTGTAAAAAAAAAATAACTAGTTTCACATTAAAGTTACAGGTTACTTTCATTCATCTCAATCTCAGACTGCAATTTCTAATATTTCTTATGGGACTTCCTAAAGTAGCTCCACACACCTTGTTTACTCATCAGATAACACACCAAAATTCTCTGTGCTATTGCGCTGAACTAGTTTAAAAGTTCTACTAGTACACTTAATATGGAAGCTTATTTATTTTAATGTTAGTTATCTACCATCTTACTAGACAGCTAGTGTATTCCAAAATATTTTTCCATAGCTGGAAGATGTAAATAACATCCATAAAAGCACCTAACTTGAGCAGAGAATTAAAATATCTAAAACACAAGATGTGTAATATTAGCCACAGCGCACAATATAGATGGAAACAGAATCATAAAGGAAACAGAACGTAGCTATAAATTGTCTTTCCTATACCAGGTATCTCAAGTCATTTAAAGGGTCTTATCCCACTTTCAGTTAAGAAAATGAGAGTTATGCCACTGATGTCAATGGGAGCAGGATCATATCCAAAGAAGCTAGGGTTGTTTAATAGTAATGAAATTCCTGTAGAGGCAGAGCACCCACTATATGGAACACTCAACAACAGTATCTACATGTTTGAACTCGAATGGAGCCGTGGGAGCTCAGCACTTGTGAAAAATCTATGTCAAGGCATCTCAAGTTGTACATCCAACAACTGAGGAAGTCAAAAATAAAATCAGAGGCTGCTTTTGAATGTGTTAGTCCAAGTATTTCCCTCTCCCCTGATGACACCTTAAAAAACCCACACAAACAAGAAGGGAAACTAACCAACTAGACAAAGGAAGCAGCAAAACTGACTATACGCTAAGTGCTGCCAAATGTACAAACAGGAAAAAATAGAGAACATATTCTAATTTATTTCAGTTATATTGATTTAAAATGTTACCTGTAACAGTAATAAGTAAAACAAAAATTTCAGTCAAAAGTGTAATCTTTAAATTGATGTGCCCCTTTCCCAACTTGATGATGTGGACCGGGGTGGCCTACCTGTGGCTCCGGAGCCACGTGCGGCATTTCAGAAGTTAATATGCGGCTCCTTGTATAGGAACGGACTCCGGGGCTGGAGCTACAGGCGCCAACTTTCCAATGTGCCGGGGGGTGCTCACTGCTCAACCCCTGGCTCTGCCACAGGCCCTGCCCCCACTCCACCCCTTCCCACCCCCTCCTCTGAGCCTGCCATGCCCTCACCCCACCCCCACCCCAGCCTCCTGCACAGCACAAAACAGCTGATCAGGAGGCACTGATTGGCAGGGGTGCCAGTGGGTGGGAGGCACTGGGAGTGGGGGGGAGGGGAAGCTGATGGGGGGCTGCTGATGTATTACTGTGGCTCTTTGGCAATATACATTGGTAAATACTGGCTCCTTCTCAGGCTCAGTTTGGCCACCCCTGATGTGAACCAAAATGGATCAACATGAACTAATGTGTGAGCAAATGGAAATATTCAAGGGTGGTGGTGCTGACGTGGTCTGATCAAAAGACAAGAAGATAAATGCTGCCAGCAAAATTTAGACAAAATGGGGGAGCACTTTACAGCAGGATACAACAGGAGCAGGCCCTATTTCCTTAAAAAAATTATCCCATTCACTGGGACGTAAGTAGGGGCAAAAGATGCAGAGGATGCCCTGCTTCCACTTAAGAGCATCGGTGCTGGAACTAGGGGTGCTGGGGGTGCCACACCCCCCTAGCTTGAAGTGGATTCCATTATAAACAGGGTTTACAGTTGGAGTCAATGGCTCTCAGCACCCCCCCCCCATACAAACTGTTCCTGCACCCCTGCTTAAGAGCCCACTGAAGATTGGCAGGAGTCTCCAAAAAGGGAGCAAGTGACTAGTGCTGGCCTCACTTCCCCTTGTGGGGGAGGGGCTGAGGAATGGGGGCCTCCCTCAGGGGTGGGTGACTGGTGCTGGCCTCGCTTCCCCGGGGGTCGGGGGGGCGGGGCAGGTGGCCTGGCAGCCCTGGGTGCTGGGGCAGGTCGGCCCCGTTCCCCAGCCGGCAGGGCCCAGGCCGCGGAGCGGGCAGAGCCCGGCGCTTCCCCTGAGTCACCGTGGAAGCACCAGCCCCCGGCACCGCCGACCCAAAGAGCGGCGACGAGGCGGCCCCGACCCAGCCACGTTACCTGAATCCCGCCTCCGGCCCAGCGAGCGAGAGCCCGGAAAAGGCCGAGTCTAGGGCCGCCGGCTCGGCGCGGCGCGGCTCCCTGGTTTGAGCTCAGCGCCTTCCTGGTGCCGCAGCCAGGCAGGGCCAAGCCATCCCGGAGCTCATCCATTCAGCCAGGCGGGCAGCAGGGCTAGGGAATGCAGAAGACATCGATTAAAGCTTCTGCACTTCTCTCCACTGAGGCTAGAGCAATGATCATCCTAATAATAATCATACAAACAAATTAATTAATTAATGTTCACTGGGCCTGTGCGGGCTTTTTAAAATGCAGCTTAAAGTGGTAAAATTAATGTCCCTTCTTTAGCCAAAAATGCTGGAATAAATCACTGGGCTCTGTCTCTATGGGTGCACTATGATTAAAATTGCAATGATTTATTTGCAAATTCCTTTAAAACGCTGCGTTTCTCCTTCCTCTGGAGCTGCTGATGGGCTTCTGAGGTTGGGTGCAAATTAGTTTTTCATTTAAGAGACTATTTTGACTCGTGGTGTTTGAGGGAGGAGGAGAAGGGGGCTGTTGGAAGGAGGGTGGGGGGAGAAATAAAATTTATAGTTTTTCATTTAAGCCAAAAGTAATTAAAGAGGCTCAGTATTTCCTGGAATACATACTACATTGACATATTTTTCCCCTGGCAGAGAGATCTATTTCCCCTCTGCCATAAAGGAAAAGCACTTGAAGTGGTGGAGTAAAGTAGCCGCTGTGTGCTTTGGGTCGCTTCTGGGTGGTGGGTAAGTGGGAGAAGGGGCTGAGTTTTAAAACTGCCTGCTATACACGATCTTCAGTTATTCGCAGACAGCTAAGATTAAATAAAACAGTTCAGTTAATTAGTCCTGTTAAAAAGATGCCCAAGTCTCCAATTTATAAGGGAAATGTGTTTCAAATGATCCCCTACTTAACTTTTTTAAAAACTTGATTAGATGGCGGGTGGGAATTGCAGACTTTGGCTGTATTATAAAAAATACGTTGTTTCTTTTTTCATTGTTTTCTCCCCCACAGAAAGAATACAGAACACACTGAGTACACATATTTGGGAAGAATAAGGGAGGTAAACGCTTTCTATGCGAATAGTTTTTGTAATAATTTAAATATATGCATAGCAGTTTCATATTTGCTTAGCTTGTTTATAATACTAACCATCAACTCAAAATTCCTGGCTCAAACATGTAACGTTTTAAATGAACCCTTCGAGCATACATTCATGTACAGACAACTTTGATTTGTCCACATTATTTCAAAAAACACAAGTTGTATGTTGTAGACCGAATAGTTGACACTTATTTCACTTTTAAGTTTTGAGACTGTTTGGTATTTAAAATATTCTTAGTTTTACTTCAGTTTTATATGTATGAATTAGAATCTGTGTTGCCACGGCGGGAAGTGGAATAAACTATGTGAAACAAAAAGAAATGTGTTCCCACGGATTAACATCTAAAGTTCAGTATTTTGAACGTATTCTCTTTTCGTCTCACTTTGTTATTTTAACAGTAACATCTTGTAATATTTCTGTAGTTCAGAATAATTGTGAATTCATTTAATTGGGCCAGTGATAACAATCTTCCCAAACAATCTCAAAAATCGATAACACATACTGATGTTTCCGTTGCTCCTTTGAAGACCAGTACTTTACAATATCAAAACTGTCAGTCTGAACAGACTAACCTAAAAGTACTCTGTATTTCAATAGGCAAAATGATGTCTTGATTAGTTTTGTCTTCTAAATGCTAAAACTTAGTAAAAGTAATTTATTGCCTATTGTATCTAATACACAGATAACTGGATCTGATAAATGCTAATTAAATTATAAATACTGTACCTATTATAGTAAATAAACACTCTTTTATGTAAAGTCGTCTTTCAAGAGGTCAAATGAAAAATCAATACATAAACAAGAGTTAAACAATTTTGAATAATTTATTAGAACTCTACTAAAAGTGTAAAATAGCTGCATCCTAAATAGCCTGTCAATTAAATTACTATCTAAATAGGATTTAAACAACAATAGCAAAGCAGTATTAGCAATAAATACTGTAATACGGTCTAATCTGATCCCTCTATTTGCCATATAAAAATGTTAATGACAGGGTTGCATTTGTCATTCTTAACTACATTTTTTTTGTTTTGTGTGTTTCTGATACTATTTTAGGACTAACTTTTCAAGCTTTCCTGTCACGTAATGTGTTAATGTTTACATAGAATCATCAAGTACCCTGTAACTTGCACATTTCCATTTGCTTTACACAAATAAATAAAAAATTAATACTAAATATAGTATTTCTTCACATATTATGAAAAACTGTCTTCAAAAATGAACTAATATTAGCAATATACACTATCCGGGAGAGTTTTCCCAAAATGTATGTCTATTTTCAGTGTTGACTTAATTACTAAAACAAAACCTGTAAAAGTAACTGTATGTATGTATGTATGTATGTCTTCTCAGTCCTGTGGGATACATAAAACATATTCGAACTGCAAACAAATTTAGAACAAAAGCATCGGATTCTTAACACAAAAGTAACTAACTGTGTTCCTCTGGGGAGGTTTGTTGACGCAAATGTAATAATAATGTGATACAAAGAAACAGCATGGGGCAACATTACTTCGTGGGTACAAGAACGTACATTGCGTATCACCCGTTCCAGCTACTCAGACACACTTTTAAATTTGGCGTGTCAGTAAACATCTGCTTGGGAAATATCTTGACAAACCAACCGCACAACCTTTCAAATTAACACACATCTCTCTCTCTCTCTCTCTCTCTCTCTCTCTTTCTCTTGTTAATTGTAACCGACCAAAACAGCACTAATCTCTTGGTAGAGCTGTTTCTTCCCTCGGACAGTATTACCTGCATGGCTAGTACTGTGTGCTGTGTATACACGACATTTGTAGGAAGCGCTCCCCCATTCCTTGTCCTCTCTCCAAGCCGACTTGTCATTTTTCATTTTGGCCACTCCCCTGCAGATCCTGCCCATCTCCCCTGTGTTTAACTAACTCAGGACACTAGCGCAAGATCCACGCCTAATTAAATTAATTAGGGATTCTTGTCAATCCTGGATTAATGGCCGATAGCAAGCCCTGGCCACAATGATCTGAAACCTGGAGGACTAGCGATCTTTCTGCCTCGCTCTTTCTCCTTGGTGGTGCTGGACTGATACAGGAGAAGCGGGTTCATTCATAGTTCCAAGGGGAGGTAATTTGCTCAGAACAAGGGGCAGGCTTTGCAAAGTATAAATAGTGCGACTTCAATAGCAACATCACTATCAGATCTGAACTCTTAGCAGGAAGAATTGTCAAAGATCTTAACATTTAACAAGATCGCTCCAGTTGGGAAACATCAGCTCCCATTTAACTCCAGCCCCATTGCAGCTGCCCCCCTCCCCTTCCCACTCCATTGATGTGTTATTGGGGGGTTTGGAACAGTAAGAGGAAGAAACAAGGGGAAGGAGCCCTGAGAATCGGCGATGGAAGAACTTACAGCTTTTGTCTCCAAGTCGTTTGATCAGAAAGTGAAAGAGAAAAAGGAGCTGATCACATACAGGGAGGTTCTGGAGAGTGGACCTGTCAGAGGAGGCAAGGAGTCAGGCGGCTCCAGCGAGCCCAGCCGGGAAGACGTGAGCAGCCCAGCGGTCCGAGCAGGAGGAGTAGGCGGCGGCGGTGGAGGAGGCGGAGCGCGGTCTCCAGTCAGAGAGCTGGACATGGGCGCCGCCGAGAGAGCCAGGGACACGGGCACTCCCAAACTCAGCGAGGGTAAAGGCAAACCCCATGCACCCCGCGGCCCCCTTCTCTCCCACCCATCCCCCCGGTAACGTGGGACAGGCTAAGGGACTGAGTTCAATAACCAGACGGTTGTTTGGGGGAGAAACGGGAGGAGGGGAAGGTTTTGTTTTCCCTCAATTTTTGCTCAAAGAACCCCAAATGTAGCTCTGAGTCCTGCAGGCGCTTGCCTGGCCTGGGCACCGGGCTCTGCAGCGGGGGTGAAAGTTACAGGAGAATGAGTGTGTCCTCCCTGACCAGGGCGCAGAGCTGTAGCCTCTGCCCGGGTGGGAACTGACAACCCAATGTTTAGATTTTGGAAAGAGCCATTGCGTAGAGGACTTTTGCGATTATAGAAACAGCTTTTTCCTGTCTCTGTCCTTCACTTGATCCATCGGGGGTTGCTTCAGACCAGGCTGACGGTGACTATCAGGCTTTATTTCTCGATGAACTTTTGTTATGGTTTCTCCAACAATGAGTGTGTAAATCAGACCATACAATCGGGTTACTTGTTCTGGCTTATAGGTTAGTAGGCTGCAATGCTAAAACTAATTACATTTTGCAGTACATATTAATATATGTTGTATTTGCATAAGACAATGTGGCAGATTTAAACTTGACTGTCACATTAACGATTCCAGGGATTTAAACAATAATACCATTAATTTGGAGAGTCTGATATACATTAATGGGTGTCTTTCCATATTTTTCCAATTAAGGAAAATATATGGCATGCCTAGAAGTTTAGATTAAAATATTTAAGCATGCAATTAACTTGTTTATAACATGATCTGTTCCTGATTAGAACATAACGGGAAGTTATTGTGGTAGGAACCAAAGCTACATTACATATATTAATCCATTTATATTTAAAAAGCTGAAAAATCCCCATAGTATAGTTGAAAGTTTGAAATGCTGTGAGTATCTATATCAAGTATATTTAATGTTTATACATTATTGACCAGATATTGATAAGGATATATTTTCATGTTAGATTATTTTTAAAACATGCATTAAAACAAGTGACATTAAATAGGAATGTTTTATACAATGTCGTACATTTATTTTAAAAGACAGCCAATTGCATAGCTGGATATAAATGCTAGGTATATATATATATTGTATACAATGAAAATTTGTTTAAAAAAACCCTAATAGTTACAATGCACGCATGTGTTATACCAGGAGTCCCTTTTCTTACACTTTCTGTTTGGCCTATATGTGTATGTATATATGCAGAGATAGAGAGACTGAGTGAAGAAAATAATGTTATAAAAAGCACAAATGACATCCCGTTTGCTTATTCAAAGAGCACTATAGATGTCAGCAACATTTGAATGGCTGCGTTTGGTTTTAAAATGAGGATGTAATATCTAGGGACTGTTTACTTCAGACCTTTTGTTCAAAGAAGTATTTCTCTCCAGATCGGAACTCGATTGAGAACATCTTCCGGAAATGATTTTATAAACAAATTCTGATAGTGATCATAGGGTTATAAAGAGCTGCGAGCGCAGTAAACAAATCCTGCACTTCAGATGCGCAAATAAAATCCCATCCCAAAGCACTGCAGCAGGAAGCAGGGATTCGGAAGAAGTACAATTACAGACACAACTGGTTGTTAGGAAGCCCTGCAAATATGAATGAACTATACAAATAGCGTCACTCAGTGATATTGTAATTTATATGCGTAGCTAACTGAAAGTGCCGTCACCAGAAAATTAAACAATACCAATAAAAACACCAGGAACCCTCAGCATATGTAAATTCAGAAAAGACAAATGCATGTTTTATTAAACACTGGAGGTGCTGAGAGCATGAAAGGCATTAAACAATCCAGAGACAGTCCGGATGCCAGATTTACCATTTAAACCTGTTGCTGTGATATTTAAGGTACTAATTCACCAAGCGATCGCAACTTGATTTTTTTATTTTGATTTTCAATAAATAATGACAGGTAATGGTATGAGGCTTTACATTTGTACCAAGGGTAATTCAAACATGGCGTGTCTCTTGCCACTGTCCGACGACAGACAGGCATCTGAGGAAGTGGGTTCTAGCCCAGGAAAGCTTATGCCTAAATAAATTTGTTAGTCTCTAAGGTGCCACAAGGACTCCTCGTTGTTTTTGCTGATACAGACTAACACGGCTACCACGCTAAAGACTGGCAAGAGGTTCCCACAAAATGACACTGAAGTTAATAGCGTCGACCTTAACTCGGCCTCAGTTCCTGAGCGGGGCAATGTTATATTTTGGTGGGCATGGCATTTCCCTGCTATTTGTCTCCTGCGTGCGCCTCGATGGGTCTAGATTAAAATAATGATTCGCAAATAAAGCCAGCAAGTTTGCAGAGGGAGAGAGAGATTGCTTGACAGCTCTGATGGTTTAAAAGGGTCATAGTTTGACTCTGCAATGATTTACTGAAATTATGCTGAGGGGCTCGAAAATGTAGATGTAAATCAATGGCCTGGTTTGGCTCACCCACACAGGTCAATCCTTAACCTAAATACAATTGGAAATAAGGCCTTTACGTGAAAAGTGTTTTGTTGTCGCCTTTTCTGCCAGAGGACCAGCAATGCTAATAGGAAACCCAGCGCTGACCCAAAATCTCACTCCGAATGAAAACAAATATTCTTTTAAAATGTAGCTGGCCATAATCTGTTTTGAGACGTGATCTTTAGCATTTCCATTGACTCTCCTCTCCTTTCTTTTCCTCAAGCCACGCACATTTTCCTCCTAAAGTTAAGAATAAAAACTGGAGTGGCCAAATCCCACGCTCGCGCTGGCAATTCCGGTGAAGGGTTGGTCTGATTGTTTTGTTTCACGCTCAGTCTCCCCAGAGCTGAAGGATCGCAAAGAGGATGCGAAAGTGATGGAGGACGAAGGGCAGACTAAAATCAAGCAGAGGAGAAGCCGGACCAATTTCACTCTGGAGCAGCTGAACGAGCTGGAGAGGCTTTTCGATGAGACCCACTATCCGGACGCCTTCATGCGAGAGGAGCTGAGCCAGAGGCTGGGACTGTCCGAGGCCAGAGTGCAGGTAGGGTAGAAAAGGTTATTGCAACATGTGGGTCTCTGTGCGTAATTTAGTTGTAATACAGCATTGCCTATGGACCTGCCGTACCTGATGAAAGGCGTTTAACTCACAAATTCTATAATGTCCATTTAGATTCTGTCCCTGGCCACAAAAGATACTCCTGAGCCGAATTGCACCCAGCATATGCGTGAACCACTGCTCCGTGCTTTATTATGTTTGTGTCCTCCTAAGCTTAGTGCCTCTTACTTATAAGGATTTTAAACGTTTCATTTTTGGCTGACTGTAAGAATTACAACGGATGTTTTGTTCACGTGAACTGTGTTTTTCCTAGTCTGCTCCTGTCTTGGGGTTTACCATGCGGATGTACCAATTAAGTTTATAGATGTACTGACTATAAACTAAATTAGCAACTGCTAAGTGAGGAAATTTTACGGTCAGTTTTTACCGGTGGTTCTTAAATCTTAGGCGAAGCCACAGAAAGGGTGAACAAGTTTTGCTGAACTGGCTTCGTTCAGCATTATTAAAAAATATAATCTATAACAAAAATATCAACCTATTTTATTCGCTTTTCTTTATATAGAAGCCAAACCAGTTACCTGGACGTTTACTTTCAAGCTTCTCTCTGGAAGTTTTGAAAATCAGATCTTGAGCTCTCTCCAGTTAGGTGAAACTAACTGCAATAACTAGAGGGCAAGCGGTCTGGGGCTTTCCCCAGATAGAGAGCCGAAGGTAACTTCTAGAATGAGAACAAATGTAGCTGTTTCAGTGTATTTCCCTTCTAATAATAAAATAAGAGAAAATTATGGTCATTATTTGTTGGAACACATGGAGCAGTTTTAGGCCCCAACATCTGCAGCTGTTTGAAAGTACTGCTGTAACAGATACTCCCCCTCAATCTTTGTGCTTATAGGCCACCATCTGCACCAAACTATGCACACAATTCTTATGGGGTTTCCCTGCATCTTGTAATAGGATAAGGACATAAACAGAGCGGTCACGTTGAACCAAAAAAGTAATACTAAGCAGCCTTTGTCATCACAGCACCAAACGAGCCTTCCCTTTTACTCTTCTCTGCTTTTCTATTTTCCGCGGAGGCAGCCACCTATTTATGCTGAACAAATCTTCAAAAAACCCAAAACGATAGAAGTCCCAACTTCTCTATGAAAAATTTAAAGGAGATGATTCCGTCTGGTGGATGTTTGCTCGACAAAGAATACCACTGTAGCACCTAATCCACACTACTATTATGTCAAATCGCAGGGTGCATAATAACTTTTAGAGATTTACATAGATTAAACCCATTCCCTTTACATCGTTCCGGAAAACGCTTTGCAATAATATTTTACTTTGCTTCTCCACTAATTTGTAAATTATGGAACGTACCTTTTAAATGAGAGTCTGGAAGTGAGCGTGGGTGTTGGGCAGATTTAACTTGACTCAAATAAATTCTAGGCTGGGGTGTGTGTGTGTTCACATTTATAGTTGATTCAAAGTAAGACCCCAAGAAAAGATTGTTTGGGGTTTTATTTTGCCTTGGAGAAAGATTATTTGGTAGTTGTGGCTTCTGAGATGCAGAGGTTTCTCTTATAAAGTGAAATGTTTAAAAGACCCTCTCTCCTCTTTAAGGAAGTCGAACTTTATTATTTAATTTGTTTTAATAGCTCTATATCCAACAGTAAAAGTATCTTCTTGCCTAACGTGCAGACTTTTCTATAGAAGCATATTAGATTATCATAATAATGAGACAATTATTCCGCTTCTGTGTTACACTCCACTGCACAGAGGAACAGAGAAATTCTAAACTTCTTTGTAGTGAAGCTTTTATGACAGTAATTACCCCCCAAAAGTGAGTCATTAAATGCTTTGGTGTTTAGTTTTCCTTGAAGATAAAGCTAATTAATATTACAGGCTATTAATGAGCACATTCTTCTCAGGTCTTACAGCGCAAACATCTAAACCCATTATCACAAGTTAGTATTAGATATCAGGGAGTGATTTAGGTCATTTGGGACTCTAATGTGGAAAGATGAAACCAGGGCTAAGAAAGTAATTTATCGAGAACTAGTATGGGCTGCAAATGTCTATTTTCTACATTTTTATTATTTTCGTGATGCCTCTTAGTTTCTAAACTTGTAAATCTGGGCTGTCCAATACAAACAAAACAAACTGTTTGCAAAAACGGTATCAATATTCTTATAGCACACAACTGTGCTCTTTTGTTTTGGTTCTCTTTTAATGTTGGTTTTCTATTATAGTATCTAGGTTATTTTTCTGTTTCTTCAGGTCTGGTTTCAAAACAGAAGAGCTAAATGTAGAAAACAAGAAAATCAACTTCATAAAGGTATGCTTTATGATATCATAAAAGAGGCTTAGGTTGAAAAGACTTATACAGTATCGATAATACCAGTTAAGAAGGAGAGTTCCTGCTGAGAAACACCTAAGGCTCCAGATTTGTTAGATATATGTTCTAATATGAAGGCTACCTATATTATATCAAAACTATTATTGATTATAAATGGCATTAAACTTGTATCAATGTATTGGCAGAAAGAAAGAAATGGAAGCAAAAGACTATAGTTTGCACACCTATACGTTTCTGGAATTCAAAGAATCACTTATTGCAAAGTAAGGCTAAGCCGATATTTATGTATTTATTTTGATGATTATTGCAGGGGTTCTTATAGGAGCAGCCAGTCAATTTGAAGCTTGCAGAGTTGCACCATATGTCAATGTAGGCGCTTTGAGGATGCCATTTCAGCAGGCAAGTACAGTAAAGCCTACTTGTAACGATAAAGTGCAAACGAGTGACCCCGTTTTTAGGATAAGGCCTTTTCTCCCGATATTAAATGACCGTTGACAGCATCTATTCAATATTTATACCGTGATTATATAGAGGGAACAATACACTTTTTAAAAAGCCACACACTTCCCCAGATCTGCCTGCCCAACTCTCTGTCATCAATGAAAGCTCCGCTGGGGATGGAGGGCAGTATCTGGCTCTTTAAAAATGCACGAAAAGATTGCACTCAGAGGGTTACATGGGAACGTCCTTTCAGTCAAAGTTTGCCGATTCTGATGCAAAGCTGATGAATGAAAGTGTTTCTAAAGGAGAACTGTTCTAACACACCGGTTTTACTCCGCATAGAGAGTAAAACTGGTTCGGAGTTCTCCTTTTATATAAGGAAAACCAGCAACAATAGCTAACTACATAACTGCGGAGCCAAATCCCACCGGACACCGCCACTGCCATCCAGACACGCACACCTCCTCCTCCACTCCAACAAGGGAAAACCACTCCCTCATCTCAAGCCAGCGGTGGGCTAATGATAATAAAATAATAATCGTTAGGGGGATTATTATTCATAATGAATGTTTGCATCCATGTAAAACGGGCTGCCTGCCCTCCTGACTTCTTCCAGATTGCTGTTATCAGCCGGTATTAAAGGCTGGGCGAGACAGCAGTAACTTTGACATGTTTTTACTATATTTAAAAAAAAAATAAAAAACTCTAGGGCAAGAACACAGTTTCCTTCCCTTTCACACACAGGCACTCACTGCAAGGCACACTCACAGACAGACTGTCACACAGGCAAGCTCACTGTCACACAGACACAGGCAGACTGCCACACAGGCTGTCACTCAGACACAGGCAGACAGTCACACAGGTAGGCAGACAGTCACACACAGGCAGATTGTCAAACAGACACAGGCAGACTGACACAGGCAGGCAGACTGTCACACAGACACAGGCAGAATGACACAGGTAGGCAGGCTGTCACACACACAGGCAGACTGTCACACACAGGCAGACTGTCACAGGCAGGCAGAGTGTCACACAGGCAGAATGACACAGGTAGGCAGACTGCCACACACGCAGACTGACACCGGCAGGCAGAGTGTCACACAGGCAGAATGACACAGGTAGGCAGACTGTCACAGGCAGACTGCCACACACGCAGACTGACACAGGCAGGCAGAGTGTCACACAGGCAGACTGACACAGGTAGGCAGAGTGTCACACAGACACAGGCAGGCAGACTACACTCCCAGCCCCGCTTAGGTGTGTTAATGCTTTGTTTTTATTCTTGTTACACCTTTAGGATAGTCATTGCAACGTGACGCCCTTGTCCTTTCAGGTTCAGGCCCAGCTGCAGTTGGACAGCGCCGTGGCACACGCACATCACCACCTCCACCCACACCTGGCCGCTCACGCCCCCTACATGATGTTCCCTGCGCCGCCCTTCGGCCTGCCATTGGCCACACTGGCCGCGGAATCCGCCTCAGCAGCTTCGGTGGTGGCAGCAGCGGCGGCGGCCAAGACCACCAGCAAGAACTCCAGCATCGCTGACCTCAGACTGAAAGCCAAAAAGCACGCGGCTGCTTTAGGGCTGTGACTCCTCCTCCGCCCCCCCCCTCCAGGACCACCTCTTGGGGACACTGCAATCACACAGTCCAGAGGATCACAACAAAACACATCACGGCAAACACAAGCGAAAGGCTAATGACTTCCGTGGGTCGAGTCCTATTTATGACTTAATGCAAAACACACACAGAACCAGGCTGGAAAGAACAGAGACATTAAAACAAAACACACACACCCAGAGAGTGTATGTGTGTGTGTATGTGTGTGAAAGCGAGAGACCAGATTTCTAAAATCAATTTAAAGAACGAAAATAAACAAAGGAAAGGAACAAAACCACTGTGAGGTATTTCATAGGTTAAGAAATATGAAGAGAAATAAATATTATTAAAGGAAATCGAGATGTGAGAGGGGAGACAAAAAGAAACAACTTTAAAGTTTTTTTTTAATGGAGAAAAAAAGAGAGAGAGACGAGAAACTGAAGGAAGATATATACTTATTTAAAGAATTAGATGAAATAGACACGCAGCTGGGAAGTTCACAGGTTTTGAAACTGACCTTTTTCTGCGAAGTTCACTTTAATACAAGAAATTTGATAAGAGAGGCGGGCCTCCTTTCACGTTGCATCAGATACTTGAGTTTAACAACCCCGTCTGGAAATAGCGAGAAGAAGAAAAGAAGAAGAAAAAGAGACAATGATTTCTCTGAGAATTTCTAATGGGAAACTGTCCGGGATATTTCTTCCAGCAGAATTCCGGGTTGCATGTATTTGTATTTCATTGATGGCGTCCCTTTGATTCACTTGCACTTCACCCTCATCTTTAGTAGAAAAACAAAACAAACAAATGTGGCTGATATTTTTAACCTTGGAGAAGAGAAAGAGAGAGAGAGAGAGAGAGAGAGAGAGAGAGAGAGAGAGAGATCAACCACTATCTTTTTCATTCATATCTTTGTTGGCTGTTTGCTGCCCCACTCCTGAAATAGGGGGGATCAGAAAGCATGACACCAGAGGAGTATTTCTCTTTTGCAGGCTCTCTGATGTCCTCAGGACAAAAACTGTATTTCATTCCCCAACCACACAATGTTAAATTCCAATTATAGGTACTAGGTACATGTAAAATATGTTGATACACACGAACAAAGTTTATTTTGGCTATAACTTGTGAATTGATAGTTGACTGTCAAACATTTACATTTTATCTCATAAAGGTGTATCTATTCACGTAATCTTGTGATTTTTTTTTAAATTTGAAAGGCATATAGATATTTAATCTGGGGTATCTTGGTGATTTGTATCCCAGTTTGCCATCAAACCCTCATGACTTTAGTACTTTTCTGCCAAGAAAGAGGGAAAGCTCTTCTAAGTGAACTTTGGTATGAACGGGCTTTGTAACTATTTGTTCTCCATGAAAACAAAATTATTTATATTCACCGTATTTTTTCTAGTGTATTTTAAGTTATTTAAAAAACCCGAAAAAAAGATGCTGTTATTTCATTACATTTGTTCTCAGTACAATATATTTTGTTTCACTCAGGTTTGCTTCACCTTTGTTAATGCTTTTTTGACGTCACAATTTTCAATAAGTGCCAAGTTATGAATTTAAGACACTTTGCGATCTATTGAATGAAAAAAGTTTTAGCTGACGGGTTTACGTCACTTCTGGTACTGTTAATATTAAATAATCAGTGACATTCTTCCATTTTTGTGTTTATACCTTTATAGAGCGTGCATGTTTCTTTCTGCTTCTTAGAAAATACAACAGTTACAAATCTATAATGCACCGCACAATGATGAAGGATCGTTCTTCCCTATGTATCTTTAAAGGCCACTTTGAAATTAGTTTATCAGAATCTCAGTTTTATAAGAATAATACTTAATTTGACTCTGGCTTAAAAAATAGGCAGATGGAAATAATATGGCACTCGGGTCTTTAAAACCTCTGTCAAGTTTCTTTAGGTAATAAAATTGGGGAAAGTGTAATGAGTCAAAATATTTTTCCTTTAAGAAACCCTGAGAATTTGCATTTTTGGAAAATGTTCTCTCCCTTGTTTTTGTAGTCAATATCCCTAATGGTGCCTCATAGATGAAAAGAGGATGTGGTATGATATTTTCTAAAACCTGCCTAACAGGTTTTCCTAGGAAACATTTTACAGCCAAAGGGTTTCAGAGTTTATATGGCAAGATTGCTTTAGGTTTTTTTTATTGTAGCCTTTGTGTGTAATACTGCAAAGTCTTTTGTGTATCAGTTTATTTAATTAAGGTTAGCAGGATAATAGTTACATTAACGTGTTAAAATGTCCTACGGCTGCCCCCGGAGTGGTTTGGAAAAGTCATCTGAATAATGTTGTGCAGACAACCCACCAATTTAATCCAAATTATCAAAAAAGCCCTGGTGCTTCCAGTGGTTTCCCATCATTAAACAAACCAGCCCCCAAATGGTTTCCATAGTACAAGTGTAAATCACAGCAAAGAGCGGAGCTCTCATTTCTGTCCTACATTAGCGCTTCTTTGGGAGGCTTTAAATCATTTTTCTCTGGGTGTTAAGGCGGTGTGTAGTTTCCTCACTTTAGAAAATCCTAAAGGAGTTGGAGGAAATCCCGATGGGATTGTACTGTCAGACAAGCAGTCTGTCTTCTGTCTTCCCGGGCCGGAGCCGTATGCAAAGTCTGGGGATAGCGTCCTGACAAAGAATTGAAAAACACGGGGAAATCATTTGCTCGCCCTACATCCCTGTCCGGTAAAAGGCTCAATTTCCTTTGCTTGGTCCTGGGCTAAGTAGTTTTTTGTTTCTGTCATACAATAATAACCGGCACTAAATATTTAATATTAGCTTCCTGTTTTACTCACAGGTAGAAAGACAAGGTGGGTGAGGTGACATATTTTATGGGACCAAGCTCTGTTGGTGAGAGAGACAAGCTTTCGAGCTTACCAAGAACTCTTCTAGAAAGATTGTCTCTTCCCCCAACTGAAGTTGGTCCAATAAAAGCTATTATCTCACCCATCATCTCTCTAATATCCTAGGACTCACAGGGCTACACCAAGACTGCATTGCTCACAGTAGTAGGTTTGGTCGGATGTCCTGACTTGTAATACAAAAGCATCCAACAGACTACAGCGGACGTTACAAAACCCGACTGTGCGTCCCGAAAGATGAGGGCGCTGGGTTCACCTGAGGACTGTTGCTCAGGTAGCTACGTTACAAAGAACCTGCCCAGAGTTTAGACACATGATGCGCCAGTCCCACCGTTTACCTGGAGCAGCTCTGACGGAGAACATGGTTAAGTTAGAGCCGTGGAAAGGGATGATCTGGTGGTCATTTGGGTGTGTTTCGCGGTGCAGGACAGGTTGATAAAGCGACCTGAGTTAGCCGCTGATGGAAAACCCCTATTTAAGTGTGTGATCCAAGTGATTAGAAAGTGCCCATTCTCCATACTTGAGACTCTTGTAATTGCAATTTAATGCAGAAGAGGGCGGCTATGGACCTCTCCCTGCCCCTCCCTTACCTCTTCTCTTCTTCTAGCCCAGCCCCCTTCTCTGAGCCAGCCCCACCCTTACTCCTGCCCCTCCCTGACCACCTCCCTCCTACACGTCGTGGCTCCGAGTAGCAACTTCGCGGTTCTGGGGCACATGCCAAGGCCCCTGCCGGTCCTTATTTCCCCACGTTAGTCCCTGCACACAGCACTTAGGCCCAGGGAGTTACCGGTCTGCTCTGCACTACTCTGGGTGCATTGCCTCATGGAATTATTCCGCTCCCCAAACAACCCCCCCCCACACACACACACCTCGTGGGACGCAGCCCTGCAGGTGGCTGGGAAGTTAGACTGAGTGGTAGGGCGCAGTTCAGGCCAGCTACCTGCCCCTCCCCCGTCCCAAAGAGCTCTTGGCACCGGGGGGCCGAGCGGAATGAGGCTGGCCCGGGAGGAGAGACCCAGGAAGCAGCAGCCTGCTCCTATCCCAGTGCGGAGAAGAGGTAGGGATGGCTTCAGAGCAAGGGTTTGCTTGCGCGTGGCTCACATCGTCTGTGCCGGTCATGCACTGTGGGGCTTGGGAAAGGCAGCATCGGGCATCCGCTGGGAGGCAGAGACCTGGTGCTGGGGCGGAGCACCAGGCACTGGCGAGAGAGCCCCTGAGCGGTGTGAGCTTTACTCTCCCCTCGCCTCGGCCCCGACACCGAGCCCAGAGCGGAGGGAAAGGGCAGCGTTAGCAAAGGGGAGCAGCCAGTTGCGCCGGAGAGAGCCTAGCCCCGGGGGTTCCCAGACACGGAACTCGCTTGAAAAGGATCCCAAAGTGTTTCTTTTTGGGAGGTAAGACGTGTAGCAAATATGCATGGAGTTTGCTAGCGTCAAACCCCCGCTCTTCCAACTCTGAACTATCCCCCCCAAACCAGCTCAGTTTAAGCAAGAATTTCTCCCACATTTTCCAGCTCTCACGTAGGCAGCTTTGCAGCGAAACTTTCTTATAGCAGGAGGGTGAGAAGGCAAGATCTCTGCTAGTGAAACGCCACTGCTTCAGACTGAAAGGACGATGAACATCTTATCTGGGCTCTTACACATCTCTAGCTTTAGTCCATCAGATGGAAATACTTTCAAATAATGCAATACTCAGACTTCGGAACTCTCCCAAATGCTTTTTTGGCTTCTGTGGCATGAGATTGCTTCCCCAATCAATTTACATCATAAATTGCAAACAGTTGCAATAAGATATCAACCTTGTTTATTTTACATAACCTCAAGCACTTGACAAGGCTAAACAGCGCCACAGAAAAGTCAACCTCCATCCCTTTAATGAGTTTGTGAGAATTAAAGGGTCGTCCCCTTTTGCACAGCATAAAAACATTTTAAACTATTTGGGTTGTCAGAATGTTACAAGAGAATTTGCAGAGTAACCTTGTGCAAAAAGTTATCTAAATAGATACAGTCTTAATTTTAAGATTAAGAAAAAGCATGCCTGTAAAACAAAATACAAAACAAAAAAGTAGGTTCAGCATTTGAAAAATATATGGTAATAGCTGACAGAAAATGATAGATTTTATGTTAGGTAAAGGGTCTTTATCCAAATGAAAATAAGATACAGCTAATTCTAAAATCAATAGTGCCAGCTATGGTGTCAATTGATCAGTGAATAAAGTGGTTAATTAGTATGTGCAGAAGTAGCTAATATTACAAACCAGTCATTCTGATTCCATAAATTTACATCTTGAATATTCAAAACATATTTAAAATAAACTTGTCACATTTCACATGATCTGTTTTAAAATTTGACCAGCTAAATACTCTATGAATACAGTGTGTTCATACTCTTAAAATCTCTTGTAGGCTATTGCTATACATAACTCAAACCACGATTGATATATACGGTCTGAATTTTAAATCTTTACACTATGTTCTAATATTGGCTTGCCTATCTTCAGGATGATCGTAATAACAACATGAAAAATATGCTTTTACCATAACGAAGGGAGGTAATTGGATGATATAAGAGAATTTTCATTTTCATTTTTATTTTTAAGCACAGTCCAAAAGAGAAAATATTCTTAACATGGGATAATTTTGGACAGGAATACTCAAATTCCTGGATTGCTTGGACTGGAATTACATAATACTTCTTTAGGCCCCCAAAGTTGGCCAGAACACTTCTAGTTTCTATTTTATTTCTTGTGCTGTCTTAACTTATATAAATGCAGAAGTCTCATGAAATTTTATTATGGATATTTTATGAGCCAGCCAGTATATGTACTGTATGTGTTTTTGTAAAAGTAATTTTAGCATAGGATTTACGTGGAGATGTACTGGCACGAGGATGGTACTTAGAGAAGATGATCAAATAAATCATGTCGGAAGGAGTAAACACCTTTTTCTGCTCCCAAAAGAGCTGATCACATGTTCACAGCATGATTTTATGCAGATTCTTATTCAGTGAAGTAGCAGCTTCTAGTAACAACATGTTGAATAATAATAATAATAATAATAATAATAAAAAGACATGGCAGATACATTACTGAATAATTCCAGGAACCGCCACTACTACCTCTGCTCCCATTTACTAGGTTTTGTTTTCAATAAAAGATCATAAAAAAGTGCAGAAAAACAAATACTATTTTGCATGGCACAAAGTTTTATTTTAAAAATGGCATGAAAATTACGGAAAATATTTTATGTAAAAATTGTATTTCCCTAACACTGTTTGTAAACTGCACTTTATTCCTGGCAAGACTATTAACCATTTGAGAGCATTTAAATATTCCTGTCCAAAAGACAGTAACTGTATTGCACTGTAGTATAGTTGGCATCCACTGATGTTTCTTTGAAATAATAAGCTTTTCTTAAAAATACAGTAGTAATATGAGTGAATTGCAACAGGATATTCAATGGGTAAAGAATATTTTGTCTAACAGTACACATACCTCTACATCTTGTTGCAGTTACTGTTGTTATCTGTCCAACCATAGCAACTCACATTTCATCCCACTTTCAGTGCTTAATTTCTGGTTCCGTCCACCGCTGCTGTTAAATGACAGCACATGCAAAGTGGACATCTTACAGGTGACCTGCATATTTATTAACCAGAAAAAGGGGGTTGTGCCGTTTTTGCATCTTTATGATGTACAAAGTTTTGAAAGGATCTGAACAAAATTTCTCCTTGTTTTTACCTTTCAAGTCAAGATTTCTCCTAGGAAGCAATGGCCCTGAAAAAGATACGGTGGTGCTGGTAGATAACCTGCTGGACCTGATCTCCCAGTGCAATGCTGTGGCCAAAAAGGCTAATGTCATCCTTGGATGCATAAACAGGGCAATCTCCAGTAGGAGTAGAGAGGTTATTTTCACTGGTGCGACCACTGCTGGAATACTGTGTCAAGTTCTGTTGTTTACAATTCAAGAAAGATGTTGATAAATTGAAGAGGCCTCAGAGAAGAGCCATAAGAATGATTAATGGATTAGAAAACATGCCTTATAATTATAGATTCAAGGAGCAAAATCTATTAATTTTAACAAGAGAAGATTAAAGGGACGACTTGGTCACAGTCTTTAAGTAACTATGCGGGGACCAAATATTTGATAATGGGACCTTCAGTCTAGAGACAAAGGCATAACTAGATCCAATGGTTGGAAGTTGAAGACAGAGAAATGCAGACTGGAAATGAGGTGTACATTTTTAACAGTGAGGGTCATTAATCATTGGAACAATTTGCCAATAGTTGTGGTGGAGTCTCCATCACTGAGAATTTACAAATCAAAACTGGATTTGGGAGGTGGGGGTAAAGATATGCTCTAGTTGTATCAGGAATTATTTCAGGGAAGCTCTATGGCTTGAGTTATACAGGAGGTCAGACTATATGATCAAAGTAGTCTCTTCTGGCCTTGGTATTTATGACGGACTGGTCTTCCGTGGTTTTGCTGGAGGATCTGCTGAGCTTCTTGTGACTGCTCAGACCTTAAATGAAAGCAAAGTCCTCTCCCCAAATGTTCCTTATGCAATGAAATTAAATAGGTATGAACAAAGAAAAATCAAAGAATTTTAAGCTGTCATACTAAAAATCTTTTCTGCTCTCTGTTGCTTGGCTTTTAGTCTCCTGACTTTTGTGATATCATGATTTCACTAATTCTCTAGTCATTACTGAGTCTTCCTGGCTAGACCAAAGCTAAATTTCTAATTAGAAACACAAGCAGAACCTCCCACCACCAACCACCTCACCTTACACTTTTTTGGAGGAAAATTCTTTCAGGCCTTCTTCATTAAAAAGAAAAAAAATATTATAAAAGAAAAGCAAAAATAATAAAGCTTGATGTTTTTTATTTGCAGATCTCATTGAAAGGCACTAAAACATGGGCTCTTCCTTATCCTAACTGATTGTAACCAATGAATATTCTGACAGGGCTTTGACCTTCAGGAAGCAAAGACGCATAACTCAGAGATGGCCATAACTTGAGGTTGTATGGTTTTCATCCATTCCTTCAGTATTTTTATGGCATAACTTCATCCATTCTTTACATATACATGTGCCCAGTGTGAATATGGCTTTTTCTGTGTTTGGGAGGTCATAGTTTCTCAATGCTTGCAACAGTGCTTTATATTCAGTCTCTTAAGAGTGTTTTAGCCTTTTCTTTCAGAGAAGAGGGGCTAAAAATACGCAAGTAAAATTAACTGCTGCTTTGATCCAACAAATGGTCCTGCATAATCTGCCTCATACTATGGCCTCAGTTAAGATAGTACATTGGCTGCCCTCTACTTTCCCACTGTTTCACAACTTTTTCCTGGGCACATCACTCTTCTTTGAAAGTTCATGGAAAGAAAATGTGTACTGTATCCAGATCAGATTGGCTTCATGCACTTGTAAGAATGTATTTATATATTGCCCTGCTTTTGTACATGTTACTTTTTTAAATATTGCAGCTGGCCTGGAAGATTGTTAGTGTGTAGTAAAGTTTATTTTTGATGACAAAGACTATATAGTCTTTGCACATCAGTGATAATGTTCCTTACATACCTGCCTGATGCCAATTCTCTCCCTTACCATGGGTGAAATTCACCCAAAAAGAGGGCCAGCACAAAAGCTTATGCATCCCTAAAACCTCCACCTGTGAAGCACAATAACAGACTAATCCATTCCTCCATAAGCATTCTCAGCAGATAAAGAAAGAGGAGAATAACACAGATTATTTTTGATACATTAAGAAAATCCAACAGCATCACAGTGTAAGGTGACACACTATGAACTACAAGTTAATATTCACATCACTGCTCCATACCATCCATTTGAAGGTGTGTCTACGAATAATTTATAACATGCATTGCATGGTATTTCAGGCTCTGTTACCAAGTACAGGTGCAAACATTTGCCATTCTGAGCATTCATAGGCTGATGCCAATACAGCTGCCTTGGCACTTCACTGTTCTTTTAAAACTTCACCTTTGATTTCACATGTTCTGACAAATGCAGCAGGAAGCTATAACAATTGCTACATTGGGCACAAAACAGCCATTGCAAGTCAACAGACATTTTGCTTCCATTTTGCTTTCAGGCTCCTGAATGCACACTTCACTATCATCCTACTGCACCTCTTGAATGTAAAACAGAATCTGCAGCTTTCTGGGTTTATGCTGTCAAGGAAAGGTTTTATGGGCTATGGCAAAAGTGGATATAGAAGTTATCCAGAAATCAAAGTGGAGACAGAAACATCATCAGTATCAATGTTGATTGGTGGGAACAGAGTTCCTCTATATCTACATTTGAAAAGTCCAGTTTTTGAAAATTCTAACATCATGCTCTTTGCCTGGCCACCTGCATGTGCACATTCATGAATCTTTCATCACAATCCACTGGGTAATATGCCATGGTGTTAATGTAGTCCTGGACTTATTGAGTGTGGGGCACAGCATGGGCCCATGGGTTCTATCAATGACTCCTGCCATTTGAGAAACCCACATGTTTTAATCCCCCAAAGAACTCTGGCACATGGACTACCTCGAACACATGCTCCTGCAACATGCTAAATACTGCCCTGCAAATCTGCATAACAGCTCCCACAGTAGTGCCCAGTTGACTGGAAACTATCCAGGATAGCCAGTTTCCACAGGACACAGGTTGACTTCCACTCTCTTGTCTACAGTGAGGAGAGCTTTCTTCTTCATGGTCCAGTGGCGTGTAGCATCAGGGGTATCTCACTACAGAGGCACTGAAGACTCTTCTCCGTTCTAATGTTATGCAGCCACTGCAGCCTGTCCCAAGTCTCAGCAACTCCAGCCTACTAGTCTGTGCCACTGATAGTGTTCCTATGCTGACTAAAGAAAAATATGTCCACCCAAATCACTAATAAAGAGGACACCAGAAGCCAGGGCCACCCGGGGGGGGGGGGGGCAAGTGGGGCAATTTCCCCCAGGCCCCGGGCCCCGCAGGGGCCCCCACGAGAATATAGTATTCTATAGTATTGCAACTTTTTTTTATGGAAGGGGCCCCCAAAATTGCTTTGCCCCAGGCCCCCTGAATCCTCTGGGTGGCCCTGCCAAAAGCAGCAGACACAAGATCCAAGTGGCAGAGCCACCTCAGCAGCTGAGCAGGTCACAGAAGGAATGGTTTAAAAAACAAGATGTATCCATGTAATCAGAAAGCTACTGAATTTCAGTTATTGACAGAAAAGAGGTAGAATGATCTTCATTTTATGGAGTCCAATTCAGTCCAGTGACTGAAGTAGTATGCCATAGTCCTAATATTTCCCAGTCCCTGTGAGAATGAACATTATAGCAGCAAATCTCACCCACCCCCATCACTGTGCCTCTGTATCATACAGGGTATGCATATTTCCTATGGGTAATCCTCCAGATCCTGCTCCTAATCTCTGTGCAAGGGAACTACACTGAATCTATTCCTAGGGGGCATCATCATGGTTGTCAATGAAGGGGTGAGATTTGCCCCTTAAACTGTAAGCTCATCTGGACAGTGTGTTTCTTAGTATTTGTGTCCTGCATGGCACTGTGCAGGCTGTCCCTGCTTAATAAATATTAATATTCTTACAAAACCTCAGCTTGTCACTGAAGTAACAATCTAAACAATGGAAATCTGGCAGCGCTCATCTGATACCGTGGTATGCTGAAAATTAAGACACTGTCTGTGGCCCATTATAAAATAACCATGGATACCCAGAACAATTTTCTGATGCCATACTTAATTTTCCTTTAGCTAAAGTTATATGCATTATTATTACTCAGATTTTCTTTTATGAAATATTTAGATTTTGAAGTGTTTTGACATGTGGTAAACTTCAGTAAGAAGATAAACATTTTCCATTTTAAGAAAATGTAAATAAAGTATCCTAAAAAAATCCTAAAAGGTTAAATACAGGACAATGGAAACCACATGTAGGGGGCCACTGCAGTCCTCACTCAGGCAAAATTCACATTTACTCCAATTGACTTCATTGACTCCAATGGAAGTTTTTACTGAAAGGACTGTAGGACTGAGGCCATAATGTATTAAAAAAAATCAATGTAGATATATAGTAACTGCTTTTCATACATTATTTTTCTAGCTATTTTAGATTATAATAACTACTTGATCTGCCATTAAAAATAGCATATTGTTTTTGTTTGCTCTTAATGTGGCAAGGAATGCTAACTTTTTAGTCTTTGTACATTTTTACCTACTGTTTAAATATCTGCAACTAGGGCTTGGATGCTTCTTGTATTACTGCAATTTTTTAACGATTCAGCAAAGTGCTTATAGAAATGATTGACTGGTTGGTTGGACCGCTTTTCAAGGGCCAGCTACACATCTGGTGTAAACTGGCACAGTTCTTTTGACTTCAATAGAATGACACTAATTGCACCAACTGAGGAGCTGGCCCTAAATGTTACTTATTCTTGTTTCATGAATCTGATGCACACTTTTACAACATATAGCAGATGTAAATGTTTACATACCTAACTAGTTTAATTATAGAACTTGCTAACAACAACATTTCTCCAGCTAAGAAAAGCATTTTTATATGTATTTCAAAAGTAATTCATGTATGGCAATACCTTTACAAGAAAGATAAACTTTTGTAATTGATAAATGATTTTATGGTTAGATAGAATTAGTTTAATTCTATTTCTAAATGTGTTCACTACTTGCAATCAAGTACTTATATTTGCATAAATGCGGGAAATGATTTTGACTTTTCTCTGAAGGAAAAGTTGTTGTGTGTGTGTGTGTGTGTGTGTTTGTTTTTTAATGGTCTGCATTTTGACTTCTTGGTTGAACAGTTAAAAGAGAATGTACAGACTACATTTTGAAGGTTTTTCCTACAGATAGATGAATTAAGGTTTTTAAAATGTGCATTATAAAAGGAATGTTTATGCTTCAAATCATTAGTTATGAGGCAAGATATGGTCTTAAGTCAGAGGTCAAGCAGAGTCATGAATAATTACAATCCTTAGGATTTGTTTGTTTGCATGGATATTTAAAAAGTTATGTATTTAAAATACTTCAGTTATCTGAGTCTGCCTATGAGTGTGCTGCTTGTTTTAGAGAAAAATAAAGTTTAACATAATAAGGTTAGTAACATTAGTTATTAAATGTTAGTTATGTATTAAGAAACTATTCATACTCACAAAAACAGCTGGTGTATCAACATACTTTAAAAATATTTGTGGCTTCATTGTAAGTTTGAAAGATGGTGGAATTTGCTCATCTTATTTAAAAAAAAAAAATCGAAGGATCTGCATATTTGCAGATTCAAGCCAGCTGCTGGGATTTACAAAGGAAAATAACTGGAGTATGAGGCAGAGCTTTGTATTTAACCATGGAAATTTATAATCATGACATATTTGCATGTTTTAGCAGTTAGGAGAGCCCTAATTTAAATAAAAATAATTTAAAACACTATAAGAGTCATAGGTTATTTAGGGTTGGAAGAGAACTAAATAGTCTATTGCAACTGCCCTGAATCAAATATGGATTCTACACTACTGCTTCCTCTTGCCTTGGGTGCCAGGAATCTTACCTTAATTACTTCATTTGGCAATCTCTTTGCAGACTATCTTAGATCCTGATTCAGGAAAGCCCCTTTATTTGGGAAAGAAACTTGAGCACATGCTTAACTTTAAATCACCACTGAAGTACTTTTCTGAAAAGGGATATTAATATCTAATCTAAATTGACTTTTTTCTTGCTTTAGCACCCCATAATCCCTTTCGTAATACTAATATCCAACCTGAGATTCTCTCTCTTCTGTATTATTGTCCTCCTGATATTCATTTTACAAGTCCTGATACTGCATTCCTCACATACTTCAAACTCCTGTTGGCTTCAATGCTATCTCCCCTGCTTCAATTAAATATCACTTTATTTTAAGAGAAGAAGAAATTAATTTATTCTCAGGATGCTGGTTATCTTCTCAAAATTCAGTGCAACTCAACAACAGGTGAAGTCTATACAATACACTGCAGCCATATTTAACATCCTTCAAGTTTATGAGCTCTCACCATGCCCTTATTGATGGCCAGTAAGCTCACAGCAACTTTTAGGGAGTTCAGAAGCCATAAGACTGGCTCAAAAATTCTGAGTTTTAAATAAATACAAACAAACAAACATGGGTCTAATTTAGCCTTTAGGAAGATATTCCCATCTCCAGTTTGTGTGTGGTAATTTCAGGTTGGAAACTGAAACACAAAAATATAGGTCTCCCTAACCTGGCTCCTCAAAGGGGGATTCCTCTTATCCTCTTTCTAATCTCCTGGATGTTATTTTGTCCCTGTTGATCCCCATCTTCTAATGCTGTCTTCCTCAAACCTCCCTTCCCTGCATCTTAGTCCCCAGCCTTCATTCCAGTCTCTGACCCTGTCCTGTTCAATAGTTGCTCCAACCTCCCTTTCTGCTCTACCACAGTTTCTTGCTCCTCTACATTATCCTGCCTGCCACTCTATGTTACATTCTCCTCACGGTCATGTTCCTTGTCCCCCAGTCTCCCTGCTCCATGCAATCTCTCCCTGTAACTCACCCCCCACACCTCCAGCATTCTCATGTCTCCTCAAAGTCTCATGCCCAGGCCATATGTGTAGAGTTACACATGTGGCCATCTCTACTAGAGACAGTCTCACTTCCATCTAGAAATGCTGTAGGGAAATGAGACACCTGATTGGAGAGCAGCTAGGACTGCCAGCTTTGGTTGGATGTATTCTCATTCTTGGAGACTCCAGGACAATCCTGGAGGGTTGGCACTCCTAAGAGCAGCCTGTGGCTTTGGTCTCATTGAGAACAATGGGAGATATCAGCCATTTTTATTAAGGCAAAGTAAAATCATGTGAGAGCCTCAGCTTTTCTGACTTAACAATTAAAAAAACAAACACTTGAAATAATGATATTTGTATGCAAACAAGTGCATCTAAAAAGGTTACATGAAAATGTGACGTTTTCACAGAGCAGCAGCAGAAATTCAGTTTACTGATAACCTTACTGGACCAACAGGATTATTTGATGGTGCACATAGTGCCTGGGAAAATAGTCACTTTCCACACATTATGTTTTATCATTTGATGAACAATATGTCACATTATGTGTAGTGTAGTGAAAGGCCCTAGGTCAGTTCCCACATACAAGAGGGCATGGGTCTGGTTGCTGTGAAAAATAGTGTTTTAGGCCTTTCCTTAAAAAAATAGGATAAGTGAAAGACCTTTTTAAAAATTGCCCTGGGTGTCGTGTGTAACTTTCTCCTTTTCTTCCTATTTCTAGGTAGAAGAGTCTTGCCCTTACTTGCAAATGCCCAGAAAGTGGGGAGACGGAAGCAGAACACATGCTGCTGCTTGAAGCAGCAGTAACAGCCACCTAAAACAATCTACAGCAGAAGCACCCATGTCTCCCAAAGACAGCTGATTGGGGAGACAGGGAGAACAAAAACCTGGCTTCTGAGGGAGAACCTAAGTTAGCTGTGAGAGGGAGCAAGCAGAGTGCTGCTGAGGAGATCAGCATACTGGCTAGCATGCATTGAAGCTAGTTCACTAAGGACTGAGCTCTCCTGTCCCTGTTTTCTTCCATCCCTGGCACAGCCATATGACAGCTTGCCTTCCCTCCCTTGCCAACCTACTTCTCTTCCCTTCTAGGAAAGGAGACTAAACAGGCTTAGTGATTCTCATCAGCACTGTTCTACTTCCCCCACTCCATCTCAGATGAGGGAATTTCCTCTTCCATCCCAGGCAAGGAAGAATGGCGATGTTGAGATTGTGGGTGCTTTGTCCATCTAGTGGAGATCTTGAGGCAGGGCATGTGGTGGTTTGCTCTCTTGCTTCTTAGGCTGTTCCTATGGCTTCTGTTGGAGGTAGCAAATTTCTCCGTCTCCCCCCGCACTGCTGGGTATTGCTGCTTACAAGATAATTTTTCTGGGAAGATGTGAGAGACTTACCTGAAGGTGGGCAAAACAATCACAAGTGGGTAGATTCGATTCATAGATTCTAGGACTGGAAGGGACCTCAAGAGGTCATCGAGTCCAGTCCCCCACCCACATGGCAGGACCAAATACTGTCTAGACCATCCCCGATAGACATTTATCTAACCTACTCTTAAATATCTCCAGAGATGGAGATTCCACAACCTCCCTAGGCAATTTATTCCAGTGTTTAACCACCCTGACAGTTAGGAACTTTTTCCTAATGTCCAACCTAGACCTCCCTTGCTGCAGTTTAAGCCCATTGCTTCTTGTTCTATCCTTAGAGGCTAAGGTGAACAAGTTTTCTCCCTCCTCCTTATGACACCCTTTTAGATACCTGAAAACTGCTATCATGTCCCCTCTCAGTCTTCTCTTTTCCAAACTAAACAAATCCAATTCTTTCAGCCTTCCTTCATAGGTCATGTTCTCAAGACCTTTAATCATTCTTGTTGCTCTTCTCTGGACCCTTTCCAATTTCTCCACATCTTTCTTGAAATGCGGTGCCCAGAACTGGACGCAATACTCCAGCTGGGGCCTAACCAGAGCAGAGTAGAGCGGAAGAATGACTTCTCGTGTCTTGCTCACAACACACCTGTTAATACATCCCAGAATCATGTTTGCTATTGTTTGCTGTTGCAAAAATGATTCTGGGATGTATTAACAGATGTGTTGTGAGCAGTCTCTCATATCTTCCCGTCCCTTGCTCATGGCACCAGCCATTCCATCAGGCTGAGTTTCCTAGTTGCATGCAATTAAAATTCCAGCGATTGCATTAACAGTTTCTTACACATTTTTTATAACAATTGGAAAAAATGTTTTGACATGTGTAACCATTCTGCTGGGTTAATGGCAGCAACAGGGGCCAGGTTCAATATATCTAGAGTCCCTACCTAAAGCAGTTTGAGCCCCCAAACCCAGAAACCTGGGAAAACTAAATGCACCCTCCTTGCGTGGCCTTCTGAGAAATAACTTCCTCACTCACAAGCATTCCAAGACTTTGTGTATTAAGAGAAAGGAAACACAGTCATGAACTTGGAAAAAAACGCAACAGAATATATATGCAAACGAAGAGTAAAATATCCCCCCTTCCTGTGATTTTGGCAGTAGTCCATCTAACTCCCTTCCCTCCCACCAATGAGAATGTCCTACAGCCATGTCCACTGGCCGCACCATTTCATCCATTCACCAAACCCCACTCATGATTTGGATCATTGAGTAGCAGTAGTCCGAATGTCTCTTTGCAGGTCTGTTTTCTGTCCCAAGGGAGCTACTTACCTGATCAAGCCTGGAGGTGCCACCACCTAACCCAGTTTAGTGATTCAGCTTTAAGGTGCTGGTGTGTGGGGCCTCATAGCTCTGCTCTGACCTCTGAATTGTGTTTTACCTTGAAGTCCTCTATGATTGCCCCTGCCACAAAGTCCTTAGTCTTTCATCTCTCATTGCAAAGTCCTGGGGAAGGGGAGCCAAGAGTACTTAAAATCCTTGAGCAGAGACTTCTGACCATAGGTGCTGGAACTAGTGGTGCAGGGGGTGCTGCAGCAACCCCGACTTGAAGTGATTTCCTTTATATACAGCGTTTACAGTTTGGTTCAATGGCTGAGTCAGTACTAGAGAGAAATCTCACTAGGACACCAGGCAAGACATCAAGTATGTACTGCCTTTCAAAACAAAATCTTATTAAAATGTATAAAATAATTAAAAGCAGCCATTGGTACTACAGAGAAGCAACAGTCTTATAATACCAGGTATTTTCAAGTGATCACAAGTACTAATAGGACTGAATCTGCTTAAAATTAGAGCAAATCAGACATACGAACAGTAAAAACATCTGCTTTAAAGGAACCTGCCATGAATTGCAACTTCCTAGCACTTGCAAAATATATTAATTCCATAATGCAGTCCTATATCTGAGTTTCTTGTATGTAGCTATTCAGTCTTGTAAGCAGTTGTGTGGATGACCAACAAAAACGTTAGGGAGGGCTATTATTGGAGAAAACAGGTGTTGCACATGGATAAAAACGAGTCCATAAAAATGAAAAATATATAAACAGGTGAAACATAGCCATGGTGCCATGTATTTCATGATATTTAGAGGAGACTATATTCATTTGCCACAGACCAGCACTTTGGTATAAACTAGGGTGACGAGATAGCAAGTATGAAAAATTGGGACAGGGCGTGCGGGGTAATTGGCACCTATATAAGAAAAAGCCCCAAATATTGGGACTGTCCCTATAAAATCGGGACGTCTGGTCACCCTAGTATAAACAAGATATAGGCACAGAATGATACTAGTTGGTCTGTATAACATCATAAAAATAAGAAACCCAAAAGATTTAAAGAAGAAAAGGAATTAAAATAAATTAAATTGTCTTTGGTCAAACCATATATTTTAAGATGATTCATCTTTCAGCAGGAACATATATGTACATTGGATAATAATCCTGTTATGCTGGGGGTTGAGTGATATTCATTGATGCTGGTGGGTGTAATGCCTGCTTTTCATTCAGGAAAAATGTAAGAAACAATTAAACTCCTTTATGGAACTAGACAGCAGAAACAATAGGAACCACCACCCAAAGCAAAGAGGCTGGTCAGGAATTTGAGTATGTGGGTGGAGGGGTTCCTCTGTGGTCTGATAACAGACACAAAGGCAAGGGATTGATTTGATTGCAGTTGTGTCTCTGTGCGTCTGTGGGAGAAACAGTAAAAAACATCAGAGAAGCTGAGAGAGAAGCAGTGGAAAGATAAGGAGACAGCCAGAACAAGCACTGGGAGCATAGCCTGGAGGAGAAGCCTAGAGAAAAACTTTTTGGATATAGTGCTGGCTGAAAAAGGCTTGGAACTGTGAGCAAAAAACCTACCTCCTGTTATTTGATTCCTCACAGGATTGCATCAAAGAAATATCTGACTCCATCATCAATTTCTTAGCCTAAATGAAACATGTGTCAATAGGCACCCTATTTCAGGGATCAGAAACTGGCCCTTAGTACCATACCTAGTTCTAGGGAGAAAATCAGAAATCCTTCATGTGCAATAAATGGCCTAAACATGCACCCACTAAACTCCTAGGGCAAAGTTTCCATTGACTTTTATGGGGGCATGATCATGCCTTTAATAAGTAAATAAATTATAGTCTGATTCTGCAGCCCTTGAATGCTTATAGCTGACATCATTTGGAGTTTTGCATGTGCAAGAAATGCAGGATTAGGCTATATTTGCAACTCAAATTAAATTTGTTACCCCTTGTTCTTTAGCCATTTTCCACTACTTATACTTTGCGAATACTTGACTAAAGTTACTATTGTTCGAGCTTTTATAATGAATTCTTTTAGTTCAGTATCAAATATAAAATACTATTTTGGGGGAGTTCTATGATCTTTTTACTAAAAATTTCTCTTGTATAGAATTTATTATTAGAACATAACAATTTAGGTCTTAGGAAAATGAATGTATTAAAGGAGTGCTCTTGTGCAATAGGTGATTTTAGAAGATATGTGGCAATCTACTCCAGTGAGAGCGGAGCAAATTCCACACAATTTTCTGTTTAATAGTCGGCTGAATTTTTAAAAAAAATGTGCTTCAGCTGGATTTGTGTTCCTTTGATGTTTGCGGTCTGTGAATGTTCTAGCCAGTGTATTTATTCACCAAAACAGCACATTTGATTTGCAGAAAGCCAATTTTGTATTTCTAATCAGGAGTTTTTGCTCTTGGAACCAGTTTTTAAGAGTGATTTATATCTGTCCAATCAAGGAAAGAAACATACTGTATGACCTAGATGTACAATAAAAATAACTTGGATCTCAAATATTGAATTTTACAAAGAGCTACTTATGAACAATTTAGTGGCCAAGAATTATTTGGTGGATAATTTTAAATAACAAATAAACTAGAGAAAAATCATGTTCTGTTTGCAGATAATTGACAGACTGAAAGAAGTGAAATGCATTGAATAAATTATTTGTTAGGAATTATGCTCATGATCCAGCAATGCACTTAAGTATATGCATAATTTAAGCACTTGAGTAGCCCCTTGCAGACACATCCCCATGGGTCCATGGCCTGCGCAGGAAGAGGAGGATTGGTGGGATGGGTGAGTAGTTGGTGGGATGGGGTGAGGATAGATGAACACACTTATCTCCTTGTCCCACAGAGGTAATTAAACCTAGGGCTGTATTATTTCTTCTGTAGAAACTCTGCCCCCTCCCCCATAACCCTTGAGGCCCAAGAAAGACAAGGTTGCCACAGGTGATGCCTGGTAGCATGGTTCCTGTGGCGTGTCACCACGGTGTTTGGTGGGAGTGCAGGTGCATGAGTTGAATGCATTGAAAGAAACACTGGTAGGCAGCATACAGGTGTGGATGTGTGAACATGGCTATGGTAGTAGGATATGTGGACACAGAACTGATCCGTGTAACTTGTAACTGGTTCAGGTGACAAGGTCTCTGTAAAATCATGGTTAAAAACTAGTGTGACAAGGCCTAAGTGAATTGCTCAAGATCACAGAGCGAGTCAGTGCCAGCCAGAGCTCAGAACAGAATTTTGACTTCCAGTCTCCTTCACTAAACATTTGAAAATGCTGCCTCCTTTCCTGGTGGTTTTAATATAATTTTTTCTGATATACCCTCCAAGAGTCCTTGTCTTGGTGATGTTGAAGATTTTCATAGTTATTTCAGCTAGGAGATTCATTTCACAGTACTGGCTTATAGTCTTATAAGGTTACTACCTGCACATAAATCATAGAATCAGTAGAAGGAAAAAGTAACATTCTGTTAAAAAAAGTTACCACAACAATGATGAATTATATGTTGTAACTAGGAAAATGTGAAAAGTACATGTAACCCTGCATCCACTCATTTTAACTGCCCACATTTATGTGTCAGTTGTTTTTTAACCTATATGTAATGAGGCTGCTATGGCAAAAACAAGTAGTGGAACTGAAAAAAGGTGAGTCAGAGTGGTCTACATTCTTTAAAAATCAGCTTTTAAATATGTTTTTTATTCCTTTTTGCAATTTGTTTTAGTTTTGTTTTTGTTTCTAATTTTCTGACACAAAACAGTCATTTCTAATTATTTTAGATACAACACGCAGAGGTTCTTCTCTGATTTATCAACATGGTTTTGAATAGAATTTTCTTTTGGCAAACTGAAAGACTCCCTGAAGAGGTTCCAGATGCCAGACATGAACATGTGTAACATTATTCCTACTGGAAGGATAACTTTTGATTTTTAATAAAAAGAAACAAGTGTAACAAACAATACACTAATAGATGAAAAAATAAAATAGGGAGGGAAAATCTAGATTATAAAACTAAATGAAATGGAATTCAAACATCTAAAGAAAGCATTTTGAATCAAAACCAAACAAGGCTCCAAAATTAAAAATGAAAAAGTCTGAAAAAAATCCTAATTTTAGGAGAAGACAAAGTAGAGAAAATGAAAAGGAATAAAAACAGGGAGCAGATAAACAGGGAATAAAGTGCAGAAGATGAAAGAAGAAAATCAAAAGAAATATTGAGAAAGGAATATTTTAGACAAGACAAGAATAATAAACTGAAATGTATCAGAAAAGAAAGATATACTGTACTTAAAATGCAAGAAATATAGCTCAAACATATAATACTCAAAAGAAAACAAGAATGTGAAAATACACAAGAAAGGAGAAAAATATGAAAAACCTCTTTTTATATTTGTGTCCCTATTCAGATTACTCATTCTGATCTTTGAAAAAGTGCTGTAATCAGATTGTTTCCATCAATCCTACACCTCCTAGGTTATAACTCAGCTATAGCCTAGATAGGCTTTGTGTATTTGATCTAATGCTGTCAAACCTCACAGTGAAGCTGTTAAGTTGTTATCTGAAAATAAAGACCTAATCACGTGAACGTATTGGGAACAAAAATTCTTGTTATAACAACACTGTTCCTAAAGGCGTTATAAAATATAATGGTGATTAAGCAAAGCTCATGCTACAGCTATGGGAGTTATAGCCAATAATAATGTATTGACATTTATGTGGTTATGATTTCCTGACCCTGACTAGCTTAAGTAATCACCAAGAATTTCATGGTCAATGTAATGCCAAGAAGTAAAAATAGCATCACTGATTAAATATAGTCAAAATATTAATACACAATAGTAAAATTAAAATACTATACATTATGCAGGGTTGCTAATAGTATTCTGCCCTCACAGGATGGCAAATGATTGTACTTTATGGGAAATATTATTTAAGTAATAATAATAAAAAAAGTTAGAAAACATGAACAATTAGTGTTGCCTAAAGAGTTACAACTGCTTACCAAACAATCTAAAACTGTTGTGTGGATACTGTTACAGGAAAAAATGCCCTTGTATTTAAAAATGATTTTATTATCCTGTATTTTAA
This sequence comes from Emys orbicularis, assembly GCF_028017835.1. Taxonomy (NCBI): domain Eukaryota; kingdom Metazoa; phylum Chordata; order Testudines; family Emydidae; genus Emys; species Emys orbicularis. The sequence goes on along the minus strand of NC_088691.1, from coordinate 83,643,927 downwards.
ACAACTAGGTTATCACATTTTTCAAATTATGGCACTATTGTATCAGACAATGAAATTTGATTTAAACCTACTTTTAAACATTTTCCACCCCCTCAAATGTTTTAGATTATGTGAAAAGCAGTTTATTTTACCATTCTCTTACATTTCAATTTTAAACCACTCTGCAATAATAATAGGGATGCTAATAGATGATATCATTGATAAACTTCCTCGTTAAGATGGACCTAAAACCAAAAATGATACTGCTTCTTTAAAAGTTTATCCCAATGGCACCATCATGTAAGCATACATATGGGACAGTAAAAATGGAAGACGACACATTAAATGACATTATTATAAAATGCAATACTCTTGGAATGATCCCTTATTAAATTAGGCTCTATGATCTGAGATGAATTTCCCCGATCCCTAATCCATCACTAGAGAAATATTAAAAGATAGGTCTCAACTGGTATTAGAATCGCACTCAGTCTCTACTTTCATTATTTTGAATTAGGGTGCTACTGGGGGAAAGCCTCTTAATGAGAATTAGAGTGATTCACTGGCCTTCTTTTGGATTTTGACAAGTAAAATATTAACTCTTCAGTCACAGCTGTCTGAATTAAAATACTTGGCAGCCACAGATGCACAAATTAAATTGGCCTTTATGTTTCCATATTGCTGACCTCCTTAGAGGCAAAAACATCAAACCCAACAATAAACAAAAACCCCACAGTATGTCATTTCTTGGAAGAAAATATATTTATTGAAGTTTTTATATTTGTTTCAGTTTTAAACAATAATTGAACAAATACAGAACATTTTTACAAAAGGCTTTTATTTTAAATTTTGCATTCTGTAAAACTTCAGCTACAAATCAGTGACTCCAAACCATTAATCGGGGAGTAAAATACCAAATGAAGTTATTTGAGGGATTTCTTAACTGTTTAAAGCAACATAAATCAGATTTACATGTAGAGCATCAGTGCATCTTAACATCACTAACAGTTTAAGAAAAGTTGTTTAAAAATAATATAGCTCTCTGTTAAAAACAAAGTATCTGAAAAATGTATAATTATTGCAGAAACACAGGGTGGTTTTTATTATTCAATGACCTATGTTACAGCAGCAGTAATGATTCTAAACTTTGATACTGAGAAAAAATCCTTTTTGATTTTTTCTTTTTAATTTACTGTCCTTTATAACCGTTGCTGAGTCTCAATTAGTCTCAATTACTGTCTCAATTAAGTGTATTTCAATTATAATGTTTTCTCAGTGGAATGTGTAACTTGCAAAAGAGTTAAATAACCAAGTGATGTAAAAATATTTTTTTAAAGACAGAACAAAAATGATCTGATCCATCATTACATACTGGTTTGTTATTCTTTTATCTTTCTGTAGTCACCTCTAACATCTTTCCCTCCTCTATAATGATTACTCATTGATTTGAACTTGTGATTGGTTGAGGACTACTTTGAGATGGACATTGATTAATGTATTTTAACCATTTTACCTTTCCTAGCCAATACTGTGATGAACTCAGAAGATGTGGCATGATTTAGGGGGTGGAATAAGGGGTGAGGGCTTTCCCTAGAATTGTGGCATTTTTAAAGAATCTATATTGAGGGATGATTCCCTCCCTTTTAAGGAATTTTAGGTCAGGCTGAGAGAGTGCTCTTCCTCTGAAGAATTTAACTTCATACAAAGATTACTCCAAACATTTTTCACATACTTCCTCATAACATGTGCTTTTATTTGCCTGCCAACATGCAGTCTAAAGGTGTGGGCACATGGAGCACTGGTGCTATGGAAAGCATTCTACATTTATTTCCTAAAAGATAAACTCTTATTACCTTAATTCATTATTTATTTTTAGTTAGTGTGCAAATGAAATATAGTACATTGCAAATAAAAAGCTGTTCCTTTTCTGCTTATCATGACCTATGAGTTTATAAAGCTATTTACATGACTTAACTGCATATTATAAATAATCTACCTTAGCCGTCTTAATACTTTAAATAATCTTTATTTTCACTAGGCAGATATCTTGTTAGATGTATTTGTATTGCAGTTTCTTTGTTACCATATAGATTTACAAGAGTGCTGCTTTGAGACAGTATGATGATACAGTAATGTCTGGTTGCTAGTACTGGATAAGAAACTCCTCAGCTGTTTTCTTAAAAGAGAAAATCCTGAAAGATTCAATATTGCTTTAAAGTTCCAAACAGGTTTATATTAGTAAGTGAAGTGGCCCAGGTCCTGTCTAGAACATACTGTTTTTCCCCCCCACAAAGGTCATGATTCTCTGTGTTGTTTTTTTTTTAAACAGGACCTGGATTATTGGTATTAAATCTGGGCTTTTGACAAGCTTAATTGTACCTATGGTTGTCTCCATTAACACACATAGCTAGATTGTTGTCTTAAAAACAGCCTGTGCTGGAGGGGGTGAAGAGGTCATTCTGTAGTGGCAGTAATTCTGGCTGATATGGCTAGTATTCTTCCTGGGGTGTGCATGCTTCAAACTCTGCCACCCTGGGGACAGCATACAAGCTCTGCTGGCCTGTATGGAGTGGGTGAAATCATCCATATCCTTGCCTTCAACCTACCCCTTTTGTGAGGTGCATTAGTTGTGCTACCCAGCCAAATTTTGGTTGGCCCCTATGAAGAGGCTCTTTTGTGCTCTCACCACCCTCCTGTGCTCTGGTACAAATCCATCAGCAATCTAGCCCTCAGAGAATCAGAGATAACACAGTTATTTCTTATTATAAGTACAGGACATAAATGTAGTACCTCAGATTCTTGTGTGATAAATTTTAGTTGGTGAATAGTGGACTTTGAATGGTGCCTCTTTGTTACAAGAAGTAAAAATGATAAGGATGAATCCCGCTGTAAGAAAGCAAGTGCAATGGTTAGCCTTTGGGCCTCACCCTGCATTCTTTGTGTTCCTCAAACTTCCACGAAGTCACTGGGAGTTTTCAGTAAGCAAGGAGTGCAGGATTGGGCCTTTGCGTTAGTTTCCATGATGATTTTACCCTTTTTGATTTGCAGAGTAAAACTCTTGCAGTAGGAAGTTTTCAGTGCAGGAACTCCAAAACGGTCTGGGAAGCAGTTTATTAGTTGGAGGTTGTTTTTTTTTTTTTAATTATCTCAACTGGGTAAATAACTTGTTGCATGGGAAACAATGTCTTTTTATTAACTCTTGCTGGATTTTTGTTCATTGCTGCATTCCTATATGTGGCACAAAACATTATGCTTCCAGTGCTTTCTCATTGTAACAACGTCAACATACTAAATTCCATTTCAATTAACGTTTCATAATCTAGAGCTACTAACTTTATAGATAGCTATTGAAGTATTGTCACTTGTTCATTCAGCTTCATCAGAAAAGGTTGTATGTTTCATTTAGTTCACTAGAATGTTTTGTAAAACCCTTGAATAGTACAGTATTATGCAGACAGATTACCAGCACACTGGGCTCTGTATGTGAATTAGTTCTACACAGAACTACTTAATGCATCTTTTCTAGAATTAAATGTGCATGGAAAGCTGCCATAGGGCAAGCCACAAGGTGGTTTAATTTCTTTTTTAGAACACATTAGTAGAACTCGATAAAGGGTCAAGTAATTTCATCCAAGTTGCCACTAGTTAGTTAAGAGAAAATGACAATACTTGAGAGTGACATTGTTACATTTCCACAAATATCTTTTATAAAATAGGAGTTTAAAATTTCATTTTTTTGAAGAAAGAATGATTGCCTGAGGAATACTTCTTAGCTTTAAAAGATTACCTAGCCTGTAGCTAAATAGGGCATTTTGATTAATATTTGCTATTTTGTAAGTGGGCTGAGATCTGAAATGAGATGGTTACTTTTTAGACAGGAGTGACTTTGGTTCTAAGGCTCACTTAGTTTCCAGGGAGGCTGCACTGGGAGTAATTTCAGCGAATTGTAAGCGGACAGTAACTCCACAGGGAGCTCTGGCAATCATGGCGGAAACAATGTTTACATCGATCAGCTGTCATGGTGATTTATGGCTTCATTTTGCTGTAATGGAGAATTAGTGGAAAGATTATCAGGGACTCAACACTTTGGCTTGTTACCCATGTCCAGACGAGCAATTTGTCTCCCTGAAGCAGTGAAATACTTGTGACAGCTCCAACACTTGCCCTAATTCAATCAAGAGAAAATGTTGGAATTAATTTGTTACAAGAAAATTTAAATATGTTCAGCAAACAGTAACCGCAGAGCAGAAGGCTGATTTATTGTGCTCGGCAAGATATCGATCCACTTCGATCTGGTCCATGTTGAGGTTTTAATGTGTAATAATTTCCAATTTAAAGCTCCTTTTCAAGATCACGGGTTTAAAGAGAGGGCAGGCTAGGTCTCAAGACCTGATTAGGAGCCTGTTGCAATGGCTTTGTCAAAAGCCTGTTTGAATGTAAATTCATAGTTATCTTTTGCACTATCTTTAATATTCTTGACATGGATTTTATTGTGTGTCAAACCTCAGGCCAGCTGCCTGCCACAACCATTAATGAAACATCTGAGGAAATAAATCTCAGTCTTTATACAATATTTTTAAAAACCTGAAACATTAGATGTCACTGAAGAAGGTTTAACAGCATTCTTTTTTTTCTGCACAGTAAACCATCAGAGATACAGCAGCTTTACTGCTTGCTTACACAATTAGATTGAATTATTGTGTAAATGCTATAATGCCATAAGCTTAAATTCCAGAGTTGGCATGAATATTTTTAGGTACATGTGCAAATCTGTTATTTTCGCTGAAAGTGTGATAGATTATGCTGCTTTTTTATATATATTTTATGTACATATTTTAAAAAAGATTCTAGTTATTAAAATAATTTTTGTAAATAATTTTTTCCAATGCAGATGATAGCACTTTCTTTCACTTTAGAAGTAAGATGGTCATAATGTTTGAAATTTAGTCCTTTATTAGTCACACTTCAAGCATAATGGTCTGCTGCTTCATTTCACTTTTGACTTACCTCATACATTCACTCAACACATATAGTTTCTATGCTCACACAATTCTAGGATTTGCTTTGAACAAATTATGCTAAAGTGCCAGATTGTATGAAAGATGTGTATAATGTGTAGTGTGTTCAATTAGTCTTTTAAACAAAACTAATTATGATGATTGGTCATACAACAAGGGAAATCTTGGTTCCAATACTAAAAAGCTTGTGCAGTAGCTCCCTGTCTAACTAATTGTATATCCTCTCCATCTAATATCTTTTTTTAATATCAGTGACTAATATGATCGGAGAGGAATCCTGTTCAACCTAATCAATAAAAAGCAGTCATCCACCACAGGCAATAGAGATAGGGTAGTATATTTTCACTCATCAGTAGGAGCTCAAATATAGTATCTTACCTTACTTTAGTTTTTATTTAATCCATAAAAAAGGTACAGAGGAAACAAGCTCATTTATTAAAATCATGCCTTTTTATCACCTTTATTCTAATGTGCATTTGCGTCGTTCAGTGTAGGGTTTCAGCCGTGCTCTACATCCTAATGCCACAGCTGTACTACAGACTGCTGCTCCACCTCTGATCTTACATGCAGGAGTAGGAAGTTGTTATACAGAGAAGCGGGAAGAAGAGGGAGTGGAGAGACCCTGGTTAAACAGCAGTGGTAATGATATGATGCTTCTGTTCTAGTAATAGTAAAAATAGCTAGGGCAGGGCTACTGTGCAATCACAGTCTGATCCAAAAGAAGGGTGAGATTCTCACGCTTGCTCTGGCCTCTGTATGCTGGATAAAGGGGCTGAGTAGTGTAAAGGGACTCCATAAACTCTGAATCCAACCAGGGAAAAATTTCCCCTGGTGCAGAAATTGAGAAAGGACAGCCACAAGCATTCCTGCAAACCCTAGCATAGGAGGCATGCCAGAGGTGGAGGTAGGGCTGGGAGGGTTGTTGGGAGCAAGACTGCAGTCCAGAATGCTGTGGAAATCTTAGGTAGCACTGAGGTCCATAGGTAGCTGAGGATAGGATGTTGTCATTTAGACAGGTCCGAAGGGCTGTCTAAAGTACACCGGGGTTCTTCCAACCTCAAATATGAAGGGGACAATTTATACCTCAGACATGGGCCACAAGTTGATGCTGAGTCTCTTAGAGGTGCAGTCCAGAATCTCAGCTGGAGTTTTTTCATGTTTTTTAGATTAGGGTTTTGGATTAGGATTATAGTTAGTCATCTGAATTTCATTAGAAATTGCATCTACAAAAGTTAAGCTACAGCCATAGTATCTTTTAATTAGGGCAGAATACATATTTTTATACTTATGATATATACAAATGCAAAAAAGTATGCTAAAGTGCTAAATGCTGCATTTATGATAATATAAAATGCTAGAAAAGTATCCAAAAGTGTGCTAAAAATGGTTTTTAAACATGAAAAGTAGCCTTGAAACATCTCCTTGTTGGTTTCCTTTCAGTGCACATTCAGATATGAGCCTCTTATAAAGCTCTTGCTCCTTAGAATCCCAAAGTGCTTTACAAACTATGGACCGGAGTTTGCATTTTGTACTCGAGCAAAATTTGAGCTCGCTGGGAGGTTTCGGGTATTCAGAAATAAAATATGAAATGACACTTTAACGTGCCTTGCATGGTCGCGGCACAGCGCTGGGAGAGACCTCCAGCACTTTAAAAAACCCCACCTCCACGAGAGGTGCGGCTCCCAGCGCTGGGGCACTGTCTACATTGACGCTTTACAGCGCTGAAACCTGCTGCGCTCAGGGGTGTGTTTTTTCCACACCCCTGAGCGAGAAAGTTGCACCACTGTAAATTGCCAGTTGCAGCACTGTAAATTGCTAGGTCCAATTCTGACCTGATTTAAACTGGTACAGCTCAGGAGTAATTGTAGTCAATGAGATATATTGGTGAAAAACTGGTTAAGAGAGATCAGAATCAAATCCACTCACTCTATAATGTGACTGAAACAGAAAAGAAGAAGTTGGATAAACAACCATATATCACCCCACCAATGTAATAGCACCAAATTGCAATGCTGAGCATAATGGCATCTAGAACATCACAGCAACAGCACTGCAATCCACAAAGCTGAGTTTGGTGCCTAGGCTCCCTAGAAAATGAATGGGGAGAGACAAGTGCCTAAGAAAGAAATCCACCAAAGCCAGCAACCTAGGTGGCTCCCCCCTAAGCTAGCCAATGGGAGATGCCGACAAAAGGTTGTGTCCTAAGCCCCTCTGCTTTTTCAGAGATAGGTGCCTAAGTCCAGGCTGCAGGGAGGCACCCATGTCAGTTTTGCAATCAATGAACGGAACCTGCCACCTGGTGTCAGATGGGTTAGGCACCTAAGCTGGTTTGTGAGGGAATGGGTTAGCCAGGCACCCTGCTTCGCTCCACACAAAATGGGGTGCTGGGGAGGGGAGGAGGTGGTGCCCACCTTATAACTTTTAGTCCAGTGGTTAGAGCACCTGCTTGGGATATGGGAGAGACAGATTCAATTCCCCCGTCTGCAGAGGGGAAAAAGGATTTGAATTGGGGTCTCCCACCTCTCAGGAGAGTGTTTAACCACTTGGCTAAAAGTTATAAGGTGGGCACTAGCATCTCCTCCTCCCCTTGAATTTTGACTGGGACCCAATCCCATAGACAGCCTCTGAGCATGCCCAGTGGATGGGACCCACATGAGACTTAGGTGGCCAAACTCCTGTCTTCCCTTGATTTGTGAATCACTCTGGGGCTTAGGTGGGAGATAGGTGTCCAGAAGCCTAGAGGGAGGCAGCAGTGCACATGTTCAGAAGCACCTAAGGAACTTTTATTCTGCAAAACTTGGGTGCTGAGTGAATTTAGGCACCTAATTGGAGCTGCAGCAGTTTTGTGGATCACAGTGGAGCCAAAACTGGGACTTAGGCAACTAGGTCCCAGGTTTAGGTGCCTAAGTCTGGGGTTTAGGCACCTAAGTACATTAATGGAGCCTACCCCCTTTTCTCCAAGAAGAGATTTCCATCCATCCTCATAGTGGGTTTCAGGTATTTGAATTAATATTGGGATACCTTGTTGTGACACTTACTAACTACCACCGTAATAAAGCAGTTTTATCCTCCATTTCACCTATGAGTTTCCCTAAGGCTGGTAAGTAATTTTGCATGATTATTTCCTTGGGAAAATAGGCTTGGTAGAGTCTTGTGGCAGTTCACTGTAGTTAGACATGCTATTTATTGCCTGCCATCTCTCTGTTTTGGCATTACTGAAAGATGTGCAGAGAGTATGATGGTGTTTTTAATATTGCTAGACAGATGTATTTGTTCTATTTTTTGTAGTTCAGATATTTATGCTGAAGTGTCTCATGAAGGTGATGATGTTATTTTCCTAATATGAACAGTCATCAATATAAATTTTTTAACAGATTTCTAAGAAAGAAAGGTCAGGACTTCTATTAAGAGATCAAAGAACTCCTAGAGAGGACAACAGCAATGGACCAAGAAGAGGTCAGGAATGAATCCACATGGTAGATGACTAACTGGCCAACATAATGCGAAATATCAGAGTAAAAAGATAGGACAGAACAGTCCTGAATACATTTCTCTTCAATAACTGGTAATGACCATGCAAGATTTGCTTTTGTAACATATTCTAGTGGGTTTTATCTTTCGTGAAGTGATGTATTTATGTATTCAGTGTTGATGGCAATCAATAATAATACTTAGCATTTACTCTGTAAAGGCCTACATATGCTATTCAATGTCACTGTAACGTCCCCATCCACAACAATGCTTTTAAACTAGGGGAGGAAAAATCTAACCTTTTCTTTCTGTTCCATTGTGTCTGATCTTCTCTATTGTGGTCTTTCATTAGAAGCTCTTTGCAACTGGGACTGTCTTTATTCTTTTATTTTGCACAGCACCAAGTACATCATCAGTGATTAACAAATAATTAATAATAGTATTTTATATTTGCAAAGCACTGAACATTGGTAAATGAATCGTCAAAATAAGCATGTGAGATAGGTAGCTCATTAATTATTATCCCCAGGGCCGGTGCAAGGAAGTTTCGCGCCCTAGGCGAAACTTCCACCTTGCGCCCCCACCCCAGCCCCATAGCAGCTCCCCGCCCCCCCTCGCTCTGAGGCGCCCCTCCCCTGCTGCAGCGCCCCCCCCGCCGTGAGGCGCCCCCCCCCCGCAGCAGCTCCCCCGCCCCGGGGAGCCATGCGGCAGCTCCCCACCCCAGCTCACCTCTGCTCCGCCTCCTCCCCAAGCATGCCGCTCCCGCTCTAATTCTCCTCCCCTCCCAGGCTTGCGGGAGAAGTGGAGCGGTGATTGCACGCTCGGGGAGGGGGCGTAGGAACACTGTAAAAAAAAAATTGGGGGCACCGCTTTTTGGCACCCCCAAATCTTGGCGCCCGAGGCAACCGCCTAGTTTGCCTAAATGGTAGCACCGGCCCTGATTATCCCCATGGTAAAGAGATGGAGGAATTCAGATACAGCATTTGCAGAAATGGTCCATGAATTAATATTAGCTTTACATTCAGACAAATGTTGATTTCTGTAATCTGAATACCTAAATAGCTATTCAGCAACTGATATGCAGACTTGCTTATACAAATTAGAGACCAATTCCAGTCCCTGTCTTGGTCCCCATACGGTGCTTTGGTGGGGTACAGAGGCTGTAAAGGAACCACAACAGGCTGGGGGGAAATTTACCTGAGGCAGAAACAATGTAGGATTGACGTAAGTGGCCTATGATACCCCATACTGCTCCTCTTGCTAACCCTGGTGTAGGGGCATGCCAGGCACAGGGCTCTCAGGAGTCCCAGCACAAAATCTACCCCTTGACCCTTACTCACAAGAGCATTCCCTTAGTCCTCACATGAGAGTGCTATTGACTTGACATGAGTGACTGACTACTTGCAAGAGTAAGATTTGCAGGGTTGGGCCCCTGAAGTGGAGACATGTACAGTGATTATCTAAATACTCCATTTCTCCAGTACAGACATACAGGATCTACCCTGAGAGGTTAAAAATGTTTTTCAATGTTACCATTTTAAAACATCCCTTCTTAGGGGTGTGGGTGGGCATAGGGGTGAATGTAATTGTTTTCCCTCCTTTTGACACACACACACACACACACACACACACACACACACACACACACACACACACAGAGTTTTAAAATGGTAAATAGTGTTTTATTGAAACAATCACTTTTCATGAGTTAAATATTTTTTTTTTAAGACTGCTTGGTCTTGTTGCATCATCTTTATGAGATGAAATGCTCTCTGTTGTCATGTTGTACATTCTGATTAAATATTTTAATTCTGTTAATAATTATTCCTCTACAAACAGTATGTAGATAATCTACACACACTTCTGTAAACCTGTACTTCTAATTTCATTTTTCATTACAAACTATACACTTTAAAATGTTTCCATGGTTGTTGATAGAATTTAACTTGTACAGCAAACATCTACACGTTTTCTTTACTGAGTTTAACCGTATAACATGCATGTTACAGCTAGTAAATTATTATTATAAAGCTCTCTTTGCTACTTAGAAACCCAGTCCTGCAAATCCTTACTAATAAGCACAGTGCTTGCTATCAAACATAGTTCACAGATGTCAACAGGAGTACACATGGTATGTGTTGTACTGTGTTTGATAGTCAGAGTCTGCAGGATCAGTGCCTTTATCTGTAATATGAGAAATCACTATCTATACTTTTAGGGCTAGATCTTCAGCTGGTATAAATTGGTGTCGTTTCATTAAAGTCAACAGATCTCCGGTGGTGCGCCAGGTGAGGATCTGACCAGCTTATGCAAAATTAGACTAATTGTGGCTGATTCTGCGGTCCCTTTTGTAAAGTTGGAATAAATCCACTGTTACAATGGGGTTAATAATCAGCTAAGCTGAGCTCATGCTGAGGAAGGAGGAGGCAAAGGACCAAACCACTTTCCTACTTTTCCCTGTCTCTGGGCTGAACCTGAGGGATGGTCTAACATATGCTGATGTACTGGGTGTCAAAAGGCCTTTGATATTAGCAAGACTCACCAGAATTCAGTGCCTTCTGCCTTTTCCTACTCCTGCCTCTGGAATACCATCTAGGCTGGGGGCAGGACTAGCATCGAGATGGTTTACACCAGCTAAGGATTTCTTATGCTGGGGGAATTCTCAATTCCTCATTTAGGAAGGTTTAAGATCCCTTTGCACTGCTCTACAATCAGAAAGGGACCTTAGCAGGACTGCGGATTGAGCCCAATGGAGTTAATTTGGTGCAACTGGGAGGAGAATCGGGCCCTGACATTTAAAACTGAGACAATGCTAGATCTAAGAGTGGTTTCTTTTTTTATTCTTTTTCGTTTTTTAAAAAATGAGGGCTCCTACCATGGTAGAATTGTCATGCTTTTGATGTTAGATCGTGACCTGCAATGACCCTACTGATGATGTCTAGCTGTTATTTTGCCAGTACTGGCAGACAAGAAACCTTGCTGCTGATTCCAGTCAGAGGTAATACATACTTACCTGATAATGTATCAAAACAATAACCACCAAAAGAACCCATGAAAAGACTAACAAAAACATCTGTGTTTCCAAACTGTCAGGGACATAGCCAGGTTAAAAATCATATTTAAAGAAACAACAACAGATATTCCTTACCTATGTTACAAACAATGCCTTAGATTAACAATTCTGACAGAATTTTAAAAATCTAATTCAATTTTCATTCCTTGTGCATTTGTGATGTTATTGACAAACTATAACTATATAGATCATTGTTGCAACCACTGTTATATATTTGCAGCAAATATTGTACAAATGTTGTCGTGTGAGGTGTCTATAAAGAGGTTATGATTTGCATGCTATCTGTATGTGTGTATCATTTTTGTAGTTGAAGTTATGAATATTGGCTATGTACTTGTATCTCAATATGTTTTGATTCTAGGTAGCCTCAGTGAAGCATTTGGTCAGCTTCCTGAGAAGGGACTATTCTGAGTAAGTGCCCAATCAAGAAACACTTAACTGACAATGGACTTTGGGAGACTCCAATCCACATCTGAGCTTTCCTGGGAACGTTCAAACTAACATGTAAACAATGGCGTCGGCCTGTAAAAAACTGAGTCATGCATGGACATGTGACTTGCCCATGTGACTCCAAACTCCATCTTGCTGTGATTTTCCACAGTCAGAACAAAGGGGTGTCCTTCCACGGGCAGAGAGAATACAAAAGGCCCTGAAAACCCCTCCATTTTGTCTTCAATCCTGCTTCTTGCCTCTGGAGGGACTTTGCTACAAACTGAAGCTCTGAACAAAAGACTGAATGGCCCATCCCAGCTGTGGATGTACTCCAGAGACTTGATTTGAACCTGCAGTTTATTCCATCACTGCTACAAGCCTGAACCAAGAACTTTGCCATTACTGTATGTAATTGATTCCATTTAACCAATTCTAGCTCTCATCTATATCTTTGTCCTTTTATGAATAAATCTTTAGATTCTAAAGGATTGGCAGCAGCGTGTTTTGTGGGTAAGATCTAGCTTCTATATTGATCTGGGTCTGGGGCTTGGTCCTTTGGGATCGGGAGAACCTTTTTTCTTTTACTGGGGCATTAGTTTTCATACCCATTCATCCCCATAACGAGTGGCACTGGCGGGGATACTGGGAAACTGGAGTGTCTAAGGGAATTGCTTGTGTGACTTATGGTTAGCCAGTGGGGTAAAAACAATGTCCTCTCTGTCTGGCTGGTTTGGTGTGCCTTAAAGGTGGAGAAACCCCAGCCTTGGGCTGTAACGGCCCTGCTCTAAGCAATTTGTCCTGAATTGGTACTCTCAGTTGTGTCCCACCAAGGGCAGCATCATTATAGCATTGTTTGCTTTTTGCATTTCTCGCTTTTTGCATTTCTCTCAGCTTGACCTATGGAAACAGTCTGATCAATTTCACGTTTGTGCCTTTTGTGTTTCTAGTCAAATTCATTTTCAAGTTTGGATGCACTAGCATGATTCTGGAGTCTTGGGGTGGCAAACACCACATGGGAATGTTTATTTGTTAAAATAAAAATGGTTTCCATTGGAATTTGGAAACAAATGGAATTTTTTGTAATTGATCTAGTGTTTAGTAAAATTCATTTTTAATTGCAATGTTGACATACCCTCTGAGACCTGGCAAACTTGTACCATCATCAGGCTGTTTAGAGTATTGCATTTAGCTGCCTCTTTCTGGTTACAGGCTTGCAGGCAGAGTTGCAAAATATAGTGTTGGCCAGCTAATCCAGACTCTTATTAGACAGAAGGAAAAGGGAGAAGGATAGAAATAAATGGAGATATCCCATCTCCTAGGACTGGAAGGGACCTTGAAAGGTCATCGAGTCCAGCCCCCTGCCTTCACTAGCAGGACCAAGTACTGATTTTGCCCCAGATCCCTAAGTGGCCTCCTCAAGGATTGAACTCACAACCTTGGGTTTAGCAGGCCAATGCTCAAACCACTGAGCTATCCCTCCCCCCATAGGAAAGAGAAGAAATAAGGTGGAGAAGATAAAGGAAGCCTGGAGGTTGTGAGGGGCAAACAAAGTCTCACATCCAGATGGTGTTTGGGATTCAGCCAGAGCTGCTGGAGGTGGTGTTGTTATCCTCTCTGGCCCAGTCTGGTCAGGAAATGTCTCAGGATTAAGATGAAGAAGGTCCCAGGAGACAGTGGGGGTGGCACCAATGATGGTGAAACTTTCTCCCCATTGTCTCTTTCCTTAAGGACCCAAAAAGGGAGTGATGGGTGGAATAGGCCATTCCCTCATTATTTTGTCCGCCAGTTAGGCTTAATGTTTGACATACCAGTTTTGGTTTATTAATTTTTGGTCCTCAGTTCCTCTTGTTTACTAGACATGATCTAAACATAGTGCTTGAGTTATATCAGTAGGCCTTTTTGTTTGGACTAATTTAGTCTGTCTCCCTTTGGCACCTTTTCCTATCACCATCTATTATTGTAGGTTTGTGTGACAATTTATGAATCTTCACCTACATTTTACAGTTGAGTTTACGGATGGTAAATTTGTAGGCCTATTATTACAACAGGATACACCTAAAATGGCCTTGTGGAAAGGAAAAAGGAGTTCTATGGCAGAAAAGTCAGACAACTCTTCTATTGTTAGCAAGTGACAATGTGACAAATACATATATTTTAAAATTAGTTTCCCCCCCACCCCAAGTTTTCCACATTGGGAAAATCCAACTTTAAAGGGATACTGTCGGGTCAAATTCAACCGATCTTTAGGGAATGGCCTATTCCACCCACCACTCCCTTTTTGGGTCCTTAAGGAAAGAGACAATAGGGAGAAAAATTGGAGTTTCACCATCATTGCTGCCACCCCCACTGTCTCCTGGGACCTTCATCTTAATCTTGAGATATATCCTGACCAGACTGGGCCAGAGAGAGGGACCCGGATGACACCACCACCTCCAGCAGCTCTGGCTGAATCCCAAACACCATTTGGATGTGAGACTTTGTTTGCCCCCCACAACCTCCAGGTTTCCTTTATCTTCTCCTTCCTATCCTTCTCCTTTTCCCTTCTGTCTAATAAGAGTCTGGCTTAGCTGGCCAACACTATATTTTGCAACACTGCTGTAAGCCTGTAACCAGAAAGAGGCAGCTAAATGCAATGCTCTAAACAGCCTGATGATGGTACAAGTTTGCCAGGTCTCAGAGGGTATGTCTACACTGCAATTAAAAGTCTGCACTTGTCCTATACCAGCTGACTCGGGCTCCTGGGGCTCATGCTGCGGGGCTGTTTAATTGCAAAATAGACTTCCGGACTTGGGCTGGAGCCTGAGCTCTGGGACCCTCCCACCTCGCAGGGTCCTCGAGACCAGGCTCCAGCCCAAGCCCGGAAGTCTACATTGCAATTAAACAGCCCCGCAGCATGAGCCCCAGGAGCCCATGGGCACGGGCCAGCTGCGGGTTTTTAATTGCAGTGTGGACATACCCAGACTTGCTAATAAGACCATGAGCTATGCTTGAGTTTCTCTAGTAGTGAGGTTGCAAGTGAAAATCAACACCAAAACAAAAGTTGAATTTTCTTTCTTTGCTATTTTTTTCTCTCCCCCTTTTGTGGGTGTTTTTCCTGTTTAGTCTTCTTAGGAAACAAGACTAGACTTTAAGAACAACAGCAACTACGACAGTTCCAGCCCATCTTAACTAATTTCTTCTCTTTTCCCCCTAAAGGACAATTATTACCATCTTTGATACCTTCTAAAAGAATGTCAAGCAAGAGAATGTCTCTCTCTCCAATTAAAGGGTAAGGAAACAGGAGACGTTAAAATGAAAGCCTTATTTAATACTTTACATTTCAAATGCATTAACTGTTTTTCTTTCTTATTTGTATCTTTAATAAAAGGTTAAAAAGGATTTTTAATGATGTGTTTGCCATAGTACTAAACAGGCTGAATTCTCTGTATACCAAACCTCAAACCTTGTTTAAAACTGTTTAATGTTGGACACTGACTGTGTTATGTTAACCCCTTTGGCTCAGATATTCCATCTAAACTAATACAACTACACTCTCAACAACAACATACTGTATAGACCATTTGCAGACAGAATATTCTTCAGCGTTTCAACTCGGCAAGAATAATTTGGTAATCCTGCGGATCATTTCCTGATCATAATTTATGAGAGCCATTTATAGAACCAAAATGGGGTTCACATTTCATAATATGTCTCTTCTTGTTGCAGAACACTCATCCTGACTGATGCAGAAATGTAACTTGTAGAGTTGCTGGAAACTTTTGGGTTTAATTGTGGTTTTAGCCATTGCCCCCTGGTAGGGGTAGTGTGGAGTCACCAGGAATCATTGTGCTTCAGGGAGGTTCCCTTCACGCTCTCCCACTGGGAAGAAGTGTTTTTTGGGGTGAAATCCTGCTCTATTGAAGTCAATTGCAAAACTCCCATTGACGTCATTGGGGCCAGCATTTCACCCTAGCTATTTAGAGGCCTCACTTAGTCCTAAATCCACCCCTGTTTAGGATAGAATAACAATGGAAAAAGACCTTCAGTAACTTGCCTTGGTGAGATTTCTCTGGAGCTGGTCAACTTCCTGTTTGGCAAGAATTCTCTTTATTGCACACATGATTCCAATAACAATGATTTGTTATTCAAAATACGGTCTTACTCCCTATTAGTCATGAGTAATATTCTCATTCATTGACATTTAGTGGAACTCTTTCAAAGGTGTGCTGAAAATATTTAACTTCTAACTTTCGTCAATCTTATAGACTCATAATGAGGTTTTAACAGCTTATTGGAAAAAAAATCCTAGTTAGTTAACTGACCCGTTTTTATTACATTACAAAGAGGAAAGGAAAATGTGTCTCTTCTAGAAGAGGTGGGGCCTGGACCTGTCAAATCTAGCTATAAAATGCTCTAGACTTTGTACGTATTGGGAAACAAGGATAATTCTTCAAAACCACAAGATGATCAGATGACATTCGAGCCCATGTGCTGCATCTCAGACAATGTGTGTGTGATTAACTATTTCCTTTCAATTTCAAATAGCTGTTTCATTCTAAAATAAAAGGTAGAAGTAAGATATCTAAAACGAATTAGCTCTTTACTTGGACGTCTGCAACCAAACTCTCATGCCTGAGGGTAGTGCTTGGCAGGAGAAGATTTCAGGAATTTATGAACATCCTGTTGTGATGGATGGTGATTATGTGGAATATATTTTACGGAGATTTGGAAATTAATTTTGGTTGATGATGGTTAACTTAGCTCAAATGATTTGGCAGGAAGAAAGGGAGTAAGAAATTGAGATTTGTAAAATATAATTTTGGCCTGCTGTGCTATTGTTTTTTTCCCCCTGCAAAAGGCTGCCAGATGCCTTTCTTTCATTTTTATAAGGGTTTCATTAATTTATGTTCTCATGAAAATGAGAAGTTAAAAGACTGCGGCTGACTCATTCCTGCTATGGCCATGGGCTGTGCAAGCTTTCCTAGACCTATCTCAGAAGTCATATTTAATTCTACTTCAGACCTTGTGTGTGTGGCTGCTAATCACAATTAATTGTCGAGTACACCCCTGATGTGGGGAATTGTTCTTTGCTTTAATTTCAATTCACAGTCCATTTCATTTCACTTGTATCCTCATTCAGAGTTGAATCTGGTATATTTTGAATTTGGTACATTATTCTTTTGAGAAAGTCAGGCCACATGTTGGGATGAAAAGGAAAGTGGTATAGAAGAAAGACTGAGGGATTTGCAGTTGTTTTGGTGAAAGCCAAGAAAAGTTTCATTTAAAAGGTATGGATAATATACGATATACTGTCATTTTGGAAATTTATATTCTTTCGAGGTTGCCCGTCTCCTACATCGATAGACAAGGAACGTAGCAATTAAATGGATGAACATGTAGAGCAAGAATTTGGTTTGTCTTTCAACTTTGAATTGGTCTCATACAGTGTTGAAATTATTCTAGGGCTTGCTAGATCCTGAGCCCCAGTAACCTTCAGAATGAAAGCTCAGACTAAATACTAGCAGGCTGCTCTAGCTCTAAACTCAATTTCAACGCTGGTCTCATTTACAATTATAGATCAGAAAGGACAACTTGAGCACATAAAATGTATGCACTTAAACAGGTGGCTTGATTATCAAGGCTGCTGAGCACCCACATTTCCCAATGACTTTAAGTGACTTTGCTGAAAGATGGGGATCGTCATACTTGTGTAGAAAGGGAACCTACTGGAATTGCTTCAGCCTAGCTTTCCCAGTATGACTCTACCTTACTACTTTAACACTTTGGCCCAAATCCTGAGGTGAAGTGCAAGACAAGGTAAATTAGACTCCCCTGGAGCTGCTACACCCACTTACTGATGAATAAGGAAGTTTAAATTGAAGTCACTTGAATGCTGAGGTGCTGCTAGAAGGTGAACGTCAAAGCAGGAGGGAACTACTTTAATTTCCACCTTCTTACAGCCTCCTGGTAGCTGCTTTTCTTGATACAATGCCTGTAGGCTTAGAGTTTTTCAGATAGATGTAGAGAGACTCATGTCTAAATTTGGCCCTTTACATTAACAGGAAATATTTAGAGTCAAAGAAGACCATCTGACCCCTATAAGTTTATCTATGTGAACACAGTTGTCCTAATGACTTATCCCATCAAGCCTCAACATCTAATAAGAAGCTATTCATGGTCACACAAATAATAATAGTCTCTCTCCACTCCCAGAACTTGATCCAGCTTTCTCTTGAAGCACCGTACATCTCTTATTAGTCCTCCAGATTTTAATCACTCTTTTGTTAAAGGCATTGTGTCTGAATTGCTTAAAGGTTAGTTCCCTCGTCAACTTAAGTCAATATCCTCTTCTTTTAAAATTAATTAATTACTTTCTCAAACAGTTTATTGGGATTGATTTGTCCCTTTTCAAATACCTGTGTGTGATGCCTTTCTGGTCTCCCTCACTCTTTATATTTTTACCCTAGCTATATAGGCCAGGTTTAGGTTAAGCTCTCTTTACAACCTGGCTTTCAAAAGACTAAATCTTGTGTTAATTCCTTGCTAGTGTGCCAAACATCTCTCTTCAATCTCAATGATGTTTTCCCTGTCCAGTGGACAACTGAATCAAGTATGTACTTGGGTTTTATGGTATTTTTATTTTCTGAATTGCCTGATTCACTAAAAAAAAAAAAAAAATTAATAGCACAGCCATTATTTGTATATGTATTTTTGAAAATGAGCTACAGTTTTGGGAGTTTTTGATCTCTTTTGGGTTTGCATATGTGCAGCTGTCAAAGCCCTCTCGATTGTCCTGGTGCCCAAAATTAAGTGACGTTTTTCACCATTGTCAAAGTAATGTTTGTTTTCATTATCAATTTAGGGAAAACCTCTAGGCATATCACACCAGAACGAAGTCTGTAAATAATTAAACACATCAAGACAACTCTAGTACTAACAATATTCTTTTTAATTTCAAGTTAAATAAAAATTATGTTAAATGTTAGAGATCTCTCAGCTTCTTTGTTCATTATAACTGCTAGAGCTGTCTCAGTTCAATTAATCATTTACAGACTTTGTTCTGGTCCAGTGTGCCTGAATGTTTATGCTCACGTTTATATTTTAATGATATATGGCCTGATCCTGTGTGGTGCTGAGAGCCCTCAACTCCCTTATGAAGTCAGTAGAAGCTGAGGGTGCTCAATATCTTGCAGGAGGAACTCAGCATCTCACAGGATCAGGCCTCATGAGGGTTCCATATTGCTGTCACTGACCTCAAAAACACTTGCAATTCCATGTTCAATGAAGCACAGAGCAAATTAATGTTTATCCCTATGCTAAGTAAGTTTTATGTTTTCCATTTTACTTATTGTAATAAAATAGCAGAAGTCAATGCTTTCACAGTCAGGTCATTCTGATTACAGACATGCTTTTCCTTCTTCTCTGTCCACTTCAATTTCAGCCTAACTTGAGCCATCAGTATTTTCATGAACCCAAAGAGTCTAAAATTGAAGCTTTATGGCATTTGAAAGCTGGGATTCCAAACTGTCATACAGAATACAGTACTGATTTTATCTCTAACGGTTCAAGCTAGTGACTACCAACTGAGCTGATGGAACTGAATCGAGTGGAAAAGGCAAGATGATAGAATGATAGGCTTTAGAAAGTCCAGTATTACATGGCTCAACTGTCGTAGCAAGGTGTCAGAGAGCAGGTAACTTACCTAACCTGCTGTAGAAACAAAAAGGCCACACACTATGTAGAATCCAGATCCACCTCATTCCCGTGTTTTGGCTTTTTGAACAAAGAATTCAGCAATAAGATAAAGATCAACTCAAAACATCCTCTCCAGTTGCTGCTCCTAGTGCTCCCTTATGTAGCCTGGTGGGCTAGCTTGCCTTTATTCACTGCTTTGCGTTATATTCTGCTTTGCATTATATTCAGCAGTAATGCAAGAAACCTACAGGCCTGTATCTTGTAAGACATTAGCTTCAGCAAATTAGCATTAGGCTTGAGGCCTATGAACTTTGAACAAATAAACAGAAAACCCCGAGTATTTGGGGAGCTGAAAATAGAGTTTAAGGGGAAGGAGAGGTAGTCTTTGGGAGGTGCCAAAGTAATGGCCACTGGTGATGATGGAAAAGATAATGGTAATAAGAAAACAATGGCTAACACTTCAGGTTGTTCTACGAGGGATGCTGGAAGTATATGAATGTGCAAATGTACATTCTGTAGTATCTCTATCTACCTTACTAAGTTGGGGTGTTTGTAACTGCGCTGAATGTATTAATAAATATAAGAGAGTTCCTATGGTGTAAGTGTTGCAACTGTGCACATTGGGGCTCCCGACTATGTAATAATTTAAATACTGGGCCTAATCTTGGGGCAAGAACTCGTCAACCTTCAAAGTGATAACTGGGGATTCTTAAGTAAATCAATACAATTAATATACAATCTAAAAATTGGGCAACACTTAGGACTGCTCAAACCACACCTTAGAGCCTTTCTTCACAGAATGCCACTCACACTTCCCTTATGCTCCGGGGGCAGGTAATAAGTCATCTTCACTGAGCTGGCAGAACTCACATAGCCCTTTCTCATCAAGATCAAAATCTGCTAACAGGGTGGGCTGTTTCAGGCAAAAACTCCCATCCTATTACAGTGTCCATTCCACCATTAAAACATCAACGATGGGAATTCCAGCTTTTGTACAGTGTAGAGCTAGGATGACCAGGTGTCCAGGGTTCGACTGGAACACCCAGTTGAAAAGGGACTCTGGCGGCTCTGGTCAGCACCACTGACCAGACTGTTAAAAGTTCGGTTGGCGGTGCTAAGGCAGGTTAGTCCCTACCTGTCCTGGCTGGCACCGAGCTGCGCCCTGGAAGTGGCCAGCAGGTCCAGCTCCTAGGTGGACAGGCAATGGGGCTCCGCGGGCTGCACCCGCCCTGAGCACTGGCTCTGCACTCCCATTGGCTGGGAGCCAGCCAATGGGAGTGGAGGGGGCGGTGCCTGTGGGCGAGAGCAGCACATGGAGCCTCCTAGCCCCCCCGCCTAGGAGCTGGACCTGCTGGTTGTTTGCTGCTTCCGGGTCACGTGCAGCACGGTGCCAGAATAGGCGGGGGAAATACAGGTGTGGGGGATGCTTCCCATGCCTATGCCCTGCTCCCGGCCCTCCGCCTCCCAACCCCTCACCTCACCCTGTGGGGGAGCTCGGGTCCCAGCCACTGGTGCTGGGGCCCTGCGCCGGCCCCAACCCCACTCCCAGGCCTCCGCTGCCAGCAGGGCCAGCGCTTCCACTAGGCGACCCTAGGCGGTTGCCTCGGGTGGCAGGATTTGGGGGGTGGCATTTTGCCACCCTTGGCAGAAATTTGGCGGCGGGGGGTCCTTCCGCTCCGGATCTTCGGTGGAAATTCGGCGGCGGGTCCTTCACTCGCTCTGGGACCCACCGCCGAAATGCCCCAAAGACGCGGAGGGGAAGGACCCCCTGCCGCCGAATGCTCAGAGGAGGAGCGCTGCCACCTAGGGCGGCAAAAACCCTGGAGCCGCTCCTTGCTGCCAGAGCTTGCCAGCCCCACGCCCAAGGCTCTGCTCCTGGGGCCCCGGCTGCTGGCCCCATACCCTCACAGCCAGGGCTCTGCTCTTGGCCCTGCACGTGGGGTCCCGGCTGCCGGCCCCTACCCAGTGCTCTGCTCCCGGCCCCATGCCCTCCCCCAGCTGTGGGCTTCAGCCCCCTTACCCCCTCTGGTTTCCCCTCTCCCGGAGACACAGCCCTGCAGCCAGCCTGGGGGTGGGGGCAGACGGTTAAGGGGACTGGCTTAGCCCCCCTGCTGCGTTGCTGACCGGGATCCGCCCGAGGTAAGCCCACGCCCCAACCCTGTGCCCCAACCCCCTGTCCCACCCCAGAGCCAATACCCCCAGCTCAGAGCCCTCACCCCCTCCCACACCCCAACCCCCTGCCTCAACCTGCAGCCCCTTCCCACACTCTGAATCCCTCGGCCCCACCCCCCAGCCTGGAGCTCCCTCCTGCACCCCAACCCTCAGCCCCATGAAACTGAGTGCGGGTGAGGGAGAGCGAGCCCACCGAGGGAGGGAATGTAGTGAGCGGGGCCTCAGGGCTGGGGCTGGGCTAGAGTGTTTGGTTTTGTGCGACTAGAAAGTTGGCAACCTTATCTATAGCATTGCTTGCTAGCCCTGGCAGTTCATGAGATATTCAATCACTCAGTCACTAGTCCAGGGGTCGGCAACCTTTCAGAAGTGGTGTGCCGAATCTTCATTTATTCATTCTGATTTAAGGTTTAGCGTGCCAGTAATACATTTTAATGTTTTTAGAAGGTCTCTTTCTATAAGTCTATAATATATAACTAAACTATTGTTGTATGTAAAGTAAATAAGGTTTTTAAAATGTTTAAGAAGCTTCATTTAAAATTAAATTAAAACGCAAAGCCCCCCGGACTGGTGGCCAGGACCCAGGCAGTGTGAGTGCCACTGAAAATCAGCTCGCGTGCTGCCTTTGGCACGCGTGCCATAGGTTGCCTACCCCGCACTAGTCCCTCATATCAGCAGCGATATTCTGGCTCTGGTCCACAACTTAATGTTACAAGTCCCAGACCTCAGACCAGTGTAATTTCTCAACCTCTGAAAAGCTTTAATTTCTTCTCTTAAAGGTTTCATGATATCTCTTGGGATATATTCTGCTGCTTACATGGGCTTGAGTGATTTTCATTTCATTTCATTTCTTTTTATTTTAAAGGAGTGCCAGTAATTATAATAATCAAACCCAGGGACAATTGATTCAGGATCACTGAACATTGTTTTTGAAGAAAAGAACAGGAAGTTTCTGGATCCCCAATCCTCTTGGATTATTTTTTAGGGTAAAATTTTTAAAACTCTTATGTAATTTAGGTGCTTTAAGTGTAATTTAGGAAAGTTAATGGGAATTGGGCTCCTAGGTCACACAGGCGCTTTTGAAAACGTTCCCCCTTGTTTTAGTAATGCAACAGGAGCCTTTTTTTTGGAGATATTAAAGTACATCAGGTTTATTAAAACTTTTCATCACATTCCATATTTTTGGACTTTCAGGTATTACAATTTGAACACAGTCCTGCAGACCATGGTTAACGGGAATAGTTCTTACTCACATGAGCAGTTCCATTGGCAACCAATGGGATTACTGTTATGTGTAAGGGTTTGCAAGATTAGACTTTACTGAATATAAAAGGCTAATAACTTCTTGGGCAAAGTAAATAGGTTTTTTTCCCCACAAGATTTCTAATGACTGTGTTTATGACTAAGTTTCCCTGAGTAACTCCCGGACTGAAAGCTTTTATTTTTTAAAATACAGAGATGGAGGTGTTCTTTCCAAGAGTGAGTAATAGTTAAGGTTAAGCACTGTCAAATCCAGCCTCAGGAATACTGAGATGAAAGCCTGGTGGCACCCAGCCTTTTTCAGATGGGTATTTAAAAAAATCTGCAAGGACATTTGTCTCCTAGAACCTTGGCTTTATTTAGCATTCTATCTGTGTTCTTGTTTTTCTCTAGGTGGTCCAAACAGAAAAAATACTTGACTTCTAGATTTCATTTTCAGGTGAAGGTCTGCTTTTGTTATTATGTTTCACTGGAACTTAGTAACCACATTTGTTGGATTTAAAGTTCCTAAGAGTTTCATTCAGGATAACGATAACAGCAGCATCAAGGATTGTCACCTTCCCAGAAAGGCGGACACTCCATCAGTCTGCCCAGTCCTCACTAATACACAATGCAGATTGTTGATCTCTATTGAAAATACTGCACTCAGAATAGGGAAAATACTTATCTGTATCACAGGGGTGTTGTGAGGGTTAACTACCATCTGTAAAATGGCAATAATTTAACACTAAGCATCTTTCATCCAAAGATCCCAAAGTGCCAAATTCTTTCATCCAAAGATCCCGAAGTGTCAAATCCTATAGGATGCTCATTAACTTCAGTAGCGTATAGAGAGGAGAGTAAGATCACTTCACTCATCATTAAGGTGATCATATTTTCAAAATAAAAAACTAGGACACAGACATTTTAGTGTTGCAAAACAGCCATTCAAAAGCAGTTTTCAGTAAAATGCATGCTGATGTCAGTACTGCCAGCTTCTGAGTCAGCAATGATATGTGCATATTTCTGAGTGGAAGATTTCCCCCCCCCAGTAACTTAGTGTCTGAATGAGTTTATCATGAAACACCGAACAAGTGTCATTAACATTTGCTTTGAGCAAAACAGTAGCATTGA
This sequence comes from Emys orbicularis, assembly GCF_028017835.1. NCBI lineage: Eukaryota > Metazoa > Chordata > Testudines > Emydidae > Emys > Emys orbicularis. Next base: position 83,619,738 of record NC_088691.1, on the reverse strand, counting down.
CAGGGTCTACACTCATTCAACTTTTCACTTCACTCTAAATACTGTTCATCGCACAGAACAGTCATGAACTGTTTGTTCCTGGTAAACACAGAGCACTCCTACTCAGGATAGTAATATGTCTTGAGCACATACTTTGACTGATAAAATGAGAAACCTGAACATTTCAGGACGCTGGCCTATCATATGGAAAGCTGGGTCATAGGTCACTTTATCCATCATTGAAATGCAGCTATCTCTAGGATAGAATGCAGCAGTTGTTAAACAATACATAGCAACACTACACAACAGGATAGAGGGCGAAGAATACTACATCCAACTGAAAATACATGGGAGACAGAGCTAATGCTTGAATTGGGATTTAGCCACGATATGCCATCCTTCTAGGCAATCAACCCTATGCTTCCTATTATGACCAAGAAGAACTGAGACTCACTCTAAATCTGCCATGTTGAACCTTCTAGCAACATACAGGGGCAAGGCACAAACATTCAGAATAAATAATACAAATGTCAATAAAGACGCTACCAATTTAACTACAGGATCCAGAGAAATTAATATTCCCAGAGACATAAATGCAGCAATGAAATATCTCTTTCACTGCCTGGCATCTTGGCTGACTGGCCGACCAGCCTTCGGGAGGCTGGCATTTGTTCTTGACAGACTTGAATGACAGACAAAGCAAGATGTCCCCCTCCTGGATAACTACTGGAAAATGAGAGAGAGAGAGAGAGAGAGAGAGAGAGAGGGTGGATGAGGTAATATCTTTTTATTGGACCAACTTCTGTTGGGGAGGGAGAGAGAGAGAGAGAGAGAGAGAGAGAGAAGCTTTCAAGCTACACAGAGCTCTTCCTCAGGTCTAGGAAAGGTACTCAGAGTGTCACAGCTAAGTACCATGTAGAACAGACAGAATATGTGCTAACTACTTATGGGTAAACTATCTGTTCAACCTTGTACTTAGCTGTGACACTGAGTACCTTCGCAGATCTGTATAGCTCCAAAGCTTCTCTCTCACCAACAGAAGTTGGTCCAATAAAAGATATTACCTCACCCACCTTGTCTCACTAATAACCTGGGACCAACACGGCTACAACAACACTGCATATTACTTTTACACACACACACACACACACACACACACACACACACACACACACACACACACACACACACACACACACACACACACACACACACACACACACACCTCTGTCTCCAAAATCAGGGACTGATATTTGCAAAGTAGTAGTAGCTATTAAAATTACATGCCCAACAGAAACATTATGAAGTGTTAGTAACAGAAATGAATTAACCTAAGCATTGTGTATGTATATATTATTTTGCAGCATCTTGATCATACAGAAGCTGCACATTGTAGGGGCAGTAGTGGTCCACGCAGGCTTGGCTTTTTGCTTCCTGGCTCTCTCACATAGCAGAACTGCAGAGGCCCTATGATGTTTTGATCCTTCTGTATCTGCAGGAGGAGTGCAGGATTTTATCCTTAATGTACATTGAAAATAGTCTTTCCCCTTGGAATTACATTTTAAATTATTTTGAATATGATGTAGCGCTTTCCCTGTGCAATATGTTCTGCACCAGGCAAGTTAATCCAGTGAAATAAAATACAAACTGCATCTGGTTACTTCTTATTTATGCTGAAATAGGAATATTATTTCAATTGATAGTTCAAATCAAATGGACTGGGGCTATTTGGGTTTGCCTCCACAGGAAATAGAAACATAGCTGCAGAGGTTTTCTTTTTCTGCTGAGATGGATTCCCCATAAAATTGATCCAACTCTCAATAGAATTATTAACCAGGGTAAAAATAAATGCATTCACCATCTCCATCTGCATACTGTACAAACAAAATGCATCATATTTCCTGTTTTTCCTTAAAATCTTACAAGCATCAAACTTTTTTGAGGGAAACCCTGCACAATTTTGTCCTGGAGGGCAAAGCAGCAAAGCTATTTTGGCAGCAGGTGGCCATGTATACATTGTGCATCCCTGTTGTACGATATACAATTTATATTTGTCTTGGTCAAGATGTTAAATTATAATTGTGCAGTAGGTAGTGGGATTCCACTGCACTACTGTTGTACTAAGAAATCATTATCACCAGACAGAATCAGAAGTATGGACAATAGATAATGGATCTCTCAGGCTGTCCAACAATCATTATGCTACTGTGGAAGAGGCAGGAACTCTTTTAAGTCCCATTAGTGTGGATGATGGGCTGCCTGGAACAGGATGCATGTACCTGAACAAGTAGCTTATTATAAACTGCATTGTATTAACCCTCTACTGCTGGGAGTCATTATCTCCTGGGGTGCATTCCACTATTGGCAAGAGGGTGAAGGATTTGAAATACAGAAATGGTTCCAAAAAACCTCAAGCAGTAGATGAGAGTTAAATAAATAAATAATAATTATTAAATAATAAGAGAAAAGGGGAAAAATTAAGAAGAAATCAAGATTGTGTGTCAGATGTTAAAGCCCCAATTCTGGAAAGCACTCTCATTCAGGAGGGCTATTTAAGCAAGAGCTAATGGGACTTCAGCATATGTTTAAAATGAAGTATGTGCTTAAGTGCTTTCCTGAATCAGGGCTTTAACTGCTAGAGATATGTGGTGGCTGGTAAGATGAAGGAAGTAGATATATTACAGGGAAGTGATACAGATGACTATTCAAAACTGTCATCATGTACATCAAAATTATTTTCCATTGCATCATTGTAGATATCAGCCAGCAAAATTCTAACAAGACAAAGACAGCAAGAATCTTTACAAAACTGTGAGGGCAATAAAAGGATACAATGAACTAAGGCTCACCACACTTATTACTGGGGTTCTAACCTGAAAAGTGCCTGTTAAATGGCACCTTTTACTCCATAGACTTGCATCTTCTGGTCTTGATTCTCTCCTGTCTTGCACCTTGCGGCAATTTACAGCTGTTTAAACTGGTTATAAAATGCTACCATATTGATCAGATAGCATTTTACACCCAGTTTATACTCACTTTGCACAGGTGTAAATGACTACACAAAGTTCAAGGCAATGGACAATCAGCCCCCTTGTATATTCTCTGCTTACTTTGGTGACTAAAATAAGATTTTTCCCACTTTTTACTCCCATTACCACTGCAAAGCCAGCATAGCTATAGGCAAGTGATCAGAATTCTATTCATGGTCTCATCTGCCCTTGCATCTACATCAGAGTTATTAAAAAACTCAGATTACAGAATTTTTATTGATGATGATGATGATAATGCCTGAAAAAGGGAACAACCTAGCTTTACTTTCCAATGATATTTGGGGAAAAAAGCCTATTTTTACTTGCGATCAGGAAAGAGCTCATCTGGAGATGCTATTAGTATAAATATGAAACCCCATTCCCTAGCCTCTGTTTGCCAGAAGCTGGGATTGAAGGACAGGGAATGGATCACTTGATGATTACCTGCTCTGTTCATTTCCTCTGGGGCACCTGACATTGGCCACTGTTGGAAGACAGGATACTGGGCTAGATAGACCTTTGGTCTGACCCAGTATGGGTCACTTTTCAGAGTAGAATAATACTTTAAGGAATCCTATGAACCAAGACTGTATTGACTAGTCATTGGGATAAAATAATTTGATAAGTAAGTAAACAGAAAGCAACATATATACTTGGAAAATATTAAGAAGAGTATTAACCTGCAAGTCTCCCACAGTACAGCTAAGAGCATTGCTAACATACCACAAATCTACTTTGAGGTATTGTTTATAGTCCTTTGTGTAATATATCCATCTCCTGGGTCACTTGCATATGGATGATATACATTTGTTTTTACTAGCAGGTGAGGATTTGCAGCAATCAGGTAAGGATCTATACATAAACAGTTATACCAGGGGACCATAACACTTCAGCAAGGGATGGCAATGTGGCGTGTGATGTGATAACACTATAGAACTAGCGAATGATAATTTGTCTGTATAAAAATTTTAAATCAACCTATAATAATATCCTTCCTATAGAATTCCAAGTTCCATTGGTTGTCTGAACAACAACAACAACAACAACAAAAAAATCTATAGAAAGGACATCATGTATTACATTTTATAGCACCCCATTTCATTCCCTGTTAAATTCTGAAGGGCTTTATCATATGGGAAAATTTACAACTGCTAATAATATGGCAACCATTGCACATAGGCATGTAGAAAATACTTGTTATACTGTGTGCCCAATCCTGCAAATTCGTACACATACAGGCAATTCTGTTGACTTCCACAGGATTATTTGTGCAAAAAAAGGTTTTGCAGAATCTGTGTCTATGTCGCCACATTTTGAGAAAGAGGCAAAAATTAGATCTAGTCACATCCATACATACTCATTTATCCTAATCCTCTAAACAGCTGTGACCTTTAAGAGGTAAAACTTTATATCTGTACATGCATTGGGAATGCCACTGATTCATTAATATCTGGGTTCTTATTAATTAGTGTATTATATTTACTGTTAATGCATATATTTCACTAACTTTTGCAAGCAGGATGTTTACAAAACACTTATTTTTATAGTACTCTGGGTAGATATTGTAGTGTGGCTTTTGTGCATCTTCAAACCTCTCTAGGTCCTTTCATAACTGTTTAGTAAAACATTAAATAAACCAAACCCCATACAAATGTGATCTGTTGTTTAGACAAGTAAATATAATTGGTAAGTTTTAGCAAAGCACTTACAGTAGAGTGGTTTGGACAAAGTCCAGACTGTTCAATGGTTAATATATTATTTATATTAACAAAATAATATGTTTGGATGGGTACCAAGTTTGCTAATATATTTACTAAGACTAGGATTTTAGTAATTAGATGACAATTATTTACCAGTTGAGAATTTCCTGTGCTTTTCTAAAATATATTATGGCTGAAAGTGCTTCTTTACAATTATTGTGTAATTTACCAGACAATGACATATTCAGCAGTGCAGCTTTGAGATTAAACTGTATCAATTTGGCAACAATACCATGAGCTTCAGTTTTCTTACCAGATGATTTAAAAATCAGGAGCTTGATCCTGAAAATGGCTAATCATGTAAAGAGCCCTATTGAAGTCAATGGGGCTATTCACATGTGTAGGGACTACTTGCAGTGCAATATGTGATCACATCCTCTCTGCAATGAATCTCCATTTTACCGTCCCTTTTGGTTTACTATGCTCTGTGACTTTCTTCACTGGCCAAATATATATTAGAATAGTCCATGTTTTCTGTAGGCTCTAGTACATCTTGCCTTCACTATTTTCATTCTAGATCACAAATCACCTTGTCTCTTTCTATTCCTTCAACAGGCACTGTGCCAGATCCTCTCCTATTATCCTTTACCTGGTCTTGTCTTCTTGTGTGGATGGACTTCTCTCTCCTCCAGTGTCTTTGGAGGGGTTCCAGGAATGTTCTCATCTCAAATCTTGCATGGTCTGCAGTATGGTAGGCACACTAAGCAGTCCTCCCCATGACTGCAACAGGAAGTTGGATGGAGCTACTCCCTGCTGCCAAAAGAGTGGCTCTAAGAGGCTCTGAAGAAGTGTGTGAGATGCAGCCATGCCCTCTGAGAAAATAAGTTAAAATGGCTTCTGCTAACCCTCCAGACTAGAGGGCTCAGACAGGCACCAGAACCATTCCCATGGAACACCTGGGACCAATTACACCCAACAGGTGTGCTCAGAATTAAAAAACAACAATATCATAATGCAAAAATGTCCAGATACTGAGCACAGCCAGCCAGCGAGGGGTGAGGCAAGGGCACCTGGGAGATTAGCTGATTCAACCTCTATTCTGCCTCTAGGCTCTAGCTGGAACTCAAAGTTTTGGCCAAAGCACCAGGGAGGGCAATTTGTGTCCCTGTGTGTCTGTAATAGCAGATCAGTTTTGTTATCTTTATTTTACAGATGGGGAAGGTTAAGAGACTTGCCCAAGGCCACCCAACAAATCAATAGTAGAACTAAGGAGTTCCTGACTCACAATTCCATGCTAGGCCCTCCCATTAAACAACTATAGAAATAATAGTATAAATGGTATCAAACACACATAATGCAATTTTAATGTGTAATGAGTGCTGGATCTAGTCTCTTCCCACTTTGAACATTCACAAAGCAAACAGTAATGACAGAGAATAATATTGCCTTTTTCATTGAGAACTTGTGCCCTAGTCCTGCAAGAATAACCATACAGGTGCATCCCGGTCATTGAGCGGAGCCTTATTGACCTCATTGCAGCCCCACCCAAATAGTTGTCCTTGAAGGAATGAGGCTTTAAAGAATAAAGCATGGGATGGAATGGGAATGTACCATGTGAAAACTACGGCCAAAACGTGCAAGTCTGGGTGCCTATAGGTAGGATCCTGAACCCATATTTAGGCAACTAAATAAAAGCAGCCTGATTTTCAAATGTGCTGAGTGCCTGCATCTTCCCTTGACTTCATGTATGAGTGCAGAGAACCTATGAACCATCAGGACACTTTTATATAGATGCCCGTCACAGGGTATTTGTCTCTCTGAGGGCATCTGGCATCCAAATCTGTGACAGCCTCCACTAAGGAGAATGAGCCAACCTCGAGCCACCTGTGAGTAGTTAATTGCCTAGATGGCTGGGTAGCAGTTAATTAGCTAAGGAACATCTGGAATTAATAAGGGGGTCTGAGTGCTCAGCTGGAACACAGAGAAAGCTCCTAAGGTGAAGGATTTTTCAGGGGATTCACTAGGAAAGGTACTCCTGCAGGGAAGAGATATGAATCCTAGCCCCTAGGGAGGCCTACTCCTAGCAAAGGGAACTTACCAGACAGTAGCAGGAGGTCCAGATCACAGAGGAACTGTATGTCACTTCAGAGAACCACAGTGGTTTGACCTCTGTGGGGTTCCTGAGTCCCAAGGGGGAACCTTTCCCTAGTAATGGCAAGAGACCTGACTCCAGAAGGTGAAGTCCCTGGTTGAAAGGGCCTTACTGATGAGGAGCTTGGAGGGAAGGAGATAGCCTAAGTTACTCCTTCCTCTCCCACCCCCCAGCTAGGATACTGGAGTGAAAGCCTGTCTGTGTACCATGTTTTCTAGTTTGGTTAAACAAACTAGACTCCTACAGGAGCACTGTTTACTATATACAAGCCTCATTGGACTTACTAATAGCCCATAAGGGGAAACAGAGTCAGGGATGCAACTGTGGTTCTGCATTGGGCTACCAAGGTACTGGGGTGTGTGTGTGTGTGTGACATGCTAGTTTTGACACCAGGAGGTACTCCAGGGGTGAGTGCCTACCCTAACAGTGCCTAAATATGAATTAAGGAATCTAACCTTAGGCACACAGGTTAGAAAATGTAGCTATGCATCTGAAATTATAATTCAAATAAGATGGAATGATATATCTTGGGATTTCTACATGCATACTTTTGTTTAAGACTGTACCTAAACACAGTTAAAATGGTCGCAATGTCAAGAAGTCTTTATATGCATTTTCAAAGCATGTAGATAAATTAGGGCCTGCATCCTTACTAGTGTTATCAGAACATTTTCTATACACAAAGATATTTTGGGTATGGATGCACTGCTGCAAAAATTATGCTTATACAGAAAGTGTAAAACATGAAAATGAGGATTGGTCACAGACATTAAACCTTTCATTGCCTTATTTTCCAGCTTTGAAAATATCAGGAAAATATCAAACTTGTTCTAGAAATTGAAGCAAAGAACTTAATTTCAGTGACAACAATAAAGTGCATCTAATTAGGAGTCCCTGTGAAGTGGCTCATTAGTGTGCTTGGTAAATAAATGAAATTTCAGCAGTAGTCTATTAGACTATTGTCTTCAGATGTTTTTAGGATTTGCAAAATGCTTACAAATGTTTCTTTGAAGAAAGTTTTCTTCATAAAACATACTGGGGCTTTTTCATGGATAAAGATGCAGCTACTAAATTTAAATTCATTATGCACTTCCATCACTTTATAAAACTCATTAATACATTTCAATTAGTTAAAGGAAGTACATTTTGGAAACTAGTTTTTTTTAACTCCTCTAATCCATCTTGTTTCTTATGCTAAGGTAATCACTAGTATCTGAGCACCTTAATCTCTTAAAAATCCTATAGCAATCTTCTCTTGCTCTTACTTCTCTATAGGTAGGAATAAGTTGCTGTTTTTTGATGGTGAAAAAGTTACTGTGGGAAAGCTAAGCTGATGAAATACTGTGTTTATTTCTGAAATTAGCTCTTGTTGGAGTGAGTTCCACAGTCCTGGTCAAGCTTCTGAGGAAGTTCCCTCTCCTGCAGTCATGAGCTTCCCCTTGTTGGTTGACAGTTTTCCAGTATATTGTGGGACAATGTCATAGAAAAAGGCATTCCCTACACTAGCTAGGGCTATTCCCATGGAGAGCTTTGACGGTCAAGACAGAGACATGAATTTGACTGAATTCAAGGGAGTACTAATGCAGGGATCGGAGCACTCATAGCAACTTTTGTAGCTCAGGAGGTAGGCTGCTATATTTTAAGTTGGAGCTTTTCAGGATGTGTTTCTTCGTTCCTAGTTAACATGAATTGAGGTAACCAAGCCTGATGGTGACAAATGGATGGATTAATGTGGTCAGGTCTGTGCTTGATAGGATGGGTCTTCTAGTCAGGTGGAGATGGAAGGGGGTGAATTCCAGAGCCATGGCTATTTGGGCATCTAATAGTAATGAAGAGACCAGAAGGATCCCAAAGCTGCAAAATGACAGGAGATACATTTGGGAGAGGGGATATAGTGGAGAGGAGGCAAGTTCTCTTTTTAAAGAGCTTCCCTTTCTGCACCAACATCGTTCTCATCTGGTCTGGAGTCAACTTCAGCCATATCCTTCAGTTACTGAATTAGTATTTACACAGCATCATAGATGAGCAGGAAACCGTGTAGACAAAGACAAGATCAGGCTAGTTGCTGATAACGAGGGTGGGAGGAATGTGGTAAAAGGGACTCTTTAAATAGCTACACTGGGGGCTAGAAAGGTGGGAAAGGGCTCATTTTGAAGAGGTGGGGAGAATGTGCTGGAAAAATTGCTGCTATGTGTGGGATGTGTGTGTGGGGGGTGTCCCCTGAAGTGCTTAAAACAAATATTCTCTTCCTTGCAATCTATTGAGACTGAGCATATTCGTCCATGAGAGCCCTAAGGATTAATAGCCAGGAACTTGCTCCTGCAAAGTACAGGGTTGTCTGTTCTCAACTTACTACAGTCAATGGTAGATGGGGGCACTCAGCACTTGACAGGGCTGTGATCCAGATAAGCAACTTCCTTGCCTCCAAAAGGAACTCTCATTTATTTCTTTAATGCAGGAATGGGTTCTTAGGGTCAAATTCTGATCTCCTTTACCCTAGTGTAAATCTAGAGAAACTCCAGTGGCTTCAGCTGAGCTATACCCTGCTGTTAACAAATTGCACACTGCAAAATAATTATATTATAAACTTGTCCAGGGAGCAGAAAGACTAATTTGTCAGCCTTATTCAACTTGAGTCACCTGTTGGTAACCTATCCTCTTTGGCAATCCAGAATTGTCAGACAGCAATGACTTTCAGTGCTTATAAAGTCTCACAATGTAGTAATTTAATGAGTGATAGATAAAAATTCTGGTCATACTCATACTAGTGATGGTCCTGACATATCATTTACTCAGAAAACGCTCCTTTCAGAGTAAAGGCCTGTCAGTTGGCATTCTGATGTAAATTTACAGAGTAATTCATGGTTAATTATGTTCGCTGTGTAGTGGGAATCACAAGTATTTTGAATCTGTATTTTTAACGTCTTTTATAGCAACAATGTGAATGGAAATAAACTAAATTTACTGTCCTGTTTTTTTTCAAATGCATGTTCATGCAAGCGGGATAAAAGGATAGCAAGTGTTAGAAAAGAAAATCTCATTATCTGCAGGCCATGTTCAGGATTATCCTCTCTATGGATGAAAGGTGATTCGCTCTTCATGATAGCTAACATCTTAAGCAATATGCTAATAGTACTATCATGGTTTTTTAAAATGTTCTCTTTTCCCCCCTGTAGCTTTTATAGTGCAGAGGACATTAGAGCAAAGGACACTGGCTGTAAGGTAGTCTATCCAAAGCAAATCCAGAATAGGTGGTGACAAAGTGCTACTCTTTAGGCAGGGCTTTGTTGACTTTAAGTGTAGAGCGGAAGTATATGCACACACTTGCAATTTTTTAAATCATAAAAACATTATCACAAATCTGTAGCCCCCTAAGACTTCATAGTTGTTACTATGCTGCATGCTATGATGATATGAAACTCCATGTGTGAAATCCTGGCACCATTGACTTCTACAGAGCCAAGATTTCATGCCATGACTACATTAAGGATGGAACTCAGTTTCTTCTACACCAAAAGCATTGGCCTCTCACTTGAGTCAAAGAATAATGCTCATTACACAGCTGATCAGCTCTGATTCTTTCTGGAAGAACGCAGTGACATACAAATAGTTATACCACTTGCTATTTTGTTATACTGTAATATCTGAACTATAATATTCAGATGGGGTTGCAATTGCCTGGTATGCAAAAATAGGCCTGTGTGATCACAGAGATGGTGTACACATATTTGCACACTACCTAATGTAAATGTGCAAAATGGGGTGTATGTTTGCAAACTCTTTGGTATACGTTTTGTGGGTGCTATTGTCTCACTACCACTCAAAAATTTCTTCTACTATACACAATGCATATATTATGTTACTAACTGGCCAGTCTCCACCACTAGGTAACATTCAGGAATTGCTTAGATTCACTAGAAGGAAGTTCTAGAATTGTTACAACATAATCTATACACTATGATGCTCAGAAAGCTGCTCACTTAACAGCTGATCCCATTGCTGACTCCTGAGATATGGAGCAAAGATAAACTTTCTCTTGTCACCTGCCACAATGAGAATAATCAATCTCAGTCCCCACCCTGCCAAAAAACAGAACTGCTGTATATCCTCATGTATAAAATGACTTAGCGACTGTAATAATGTTAAAATTGCTGAAAAATATTGAGACTCAAAAGACAAGTAAGCTTATACATAATCATGCTAATACTACTACTACTGAAATAATACTGAAAGTATTATTCAGAGATAGTTTACCCACATGAATATCCCTTTAGTACGTAGTATTCGTTATGTGGATTATGGCAGCCCTCAGAGATCCCAGTAAGGATTGGGACCCTATTGTGCTACGCATTGTACAAATCCTTAGTAAGTGACAATTTTTCCCCTAAAGAGCTTACAGTCTAAAAAAAAGATTACTGAGCTATCAAGGGAATCCCTGTGAAGGTGCTGATTATCTACAATATGTTACATTTACCTGGGGTAACTTCCATACCTAAATTTTCCAAGATTAAAATAACCATCCCTGAAAAGGTGAATTCATGGAAAATGTCACCAATGATTAATGAGCCCTTGTGGTAATTGGCAGAGTTGGGCTTGAACCAAAATCTTAGACTGAAAGTTTGGTTCCAATCTGCAGCGTGACCCTCTCTCTAGTAGACTGTATCTGAGCACTGCATCCAAACACCAGAAAGTTTGGATTTGGATCTAGACTTTGAACCCACATATTCAAGAATAGTTGGATCCAAATGTTTGTTTCATCCCTTTACAGAGATTTGTGCTTCATTTCCCTTCTCTGACTTCACTGGTATAATCAAACGTATCTGTACTTATGCTAATGGATGGTTTCATCAGTATACAACTGGTGAGAGATCAGAATCAGTATAGTGTGTACATACATATATGTATAACATTTGTAAAGATATGTGTGTATAATATTTACTCACGTACATCTTAATATACACAATGATTTTAATGTGAGTAGTACTTTTGATAATTTTTATAGTTTTTTTGAAATTGTAATCAATTCTACCAAAAAAGTCCAATTCAAACTAAGTTGGATTGGCTCTATAAATTACTAGTTACAGGATTTTAAAGAAAGATCTCAAACAAGTATCTTTATTAAAGAAAATATTACACAAATTAAATTCAGGCCCTATGTATTTACAATGTGTTCTAAAGTATTATTGACTAGATGACATCAACAGTTGGGCCACACAGGATGATTCATAAAGTTTAGATACCAGAATAACATCTTTAGGCAATAGTAATTTGATTTTTTTCTAAATGTTTTGCCATAGATTTTCCTAAATGTTTTACAAACAGTTATTAAAAGCACATTGAGAATCTGAATTCCCTGTAGGCAAAATGTTTTTGTACTTAACTTTCATTTAATTCAAAATAACACATGGTTAGGGTTGCAGCAAAACATCAGAAAATCATAACCAGCTATCACAACATCCCTATGTAAATCCATACACTACAGACCCAAAGAAGCACATCTTTTGGTGCAAACATGATAAGGTGGTGGACTATAAAATAAAATAGCAGAACTCACCCCATATATAGATTTAAAAGGCTTAATTTCATTCCTAAGAACATTAATGGTGGTAGAGCCTCTGAAATATAGATGAAGAAAATTCAAAGATTGGGTGTATTTGTGGGAAAAGCTAGTTGCTAACATAGATAATAGCATACTTAGATTTAAAGGACCACAGGACAAATTCTATGGCCTTCTAGGCCCCAATTTTAGTGGAAACACCATGTTTCTGTGGCACAGGGGATGTTAGGAACTGAAGAGCCCATTTAGAGTGATTCCATTCCTCGTACATCCTCTGGAGAACATCTCCTTGGAGACTGTCTGTGCTGAAATGTTGGACTGGGGTTGGTAGTGAGCATACTGGGAACCTAGCCAGTGACTCCATCCACATAATTGTTCAGCTGGTAGAACAAAGCTAAATAGGAGCAATGTGGAGTGAGCACTATTGGATTTAACTGGTATAATGGAGATCACCCTCGTGAAAGCTAGATCTTGAGTTGGCATGCATTGTGTATATGAGTCAAGAGATGAGGTTCAGATAGATCTAAACTGGCTATAAAGACTGTTCTGTTGAGGCCCTGCTTGAGCTTTAGTGTCACCTCACTAAAGTGGTGACAGAGTTGCTGAGGGTGATTCAGCTTGGTGGTTTCAATGGCTATACAGATAATGACCTTTTTGCATCAGCTCAATATTTTATTGCTATCATGACAGGCATAAGAACGTAAGAATGGTCATACTGTGTCAGACCAATGGTCCATATAGGCCAGTATCCTATCTTCTGACAGTGGCCAGTGCCAGGTGCTTCAGAGGGAAAGAACAGAACAGGCAATCATTGAGTGATCCATCCCCTGTTGTCCACTCCCAGCTTCTGGCAATCAGAGGCTAGGGACACCCAGGGCATGGGGTTGCATCCCTGACCATCTTGGTTGGACTTCACCTCCATGAATGTATCTGGTTCTTTCTAGTGCAGATTAGACATTTGGCCACACGCTAGATCTGGTGTTTGGGTTTGGGGCAGAGATTATACCTCTGTCACAGTTTTACTGCCTCCTTCTTCAGTTTGAAGTCAGGAACACTTTCCTCTGCAGGGCAAGAGGGGGTTTCATGGTCCACCCTCAGAAATTAATAGAACCTGTGTATCCTTTGACTGTATGTGTGACACTGTTGGTCCAGGATCCCTCACTTGCTCTGACAGGCAGGATGATGAGCAGTCAACATTCAGGATCTTCCCACTATCTAAAGCTCTCTTCTCCTCAAGGATTCTCTTCTGCCTTCCTTGGAACAATCTACACCCACACCTGGCATTTATTTTGTCTCAAAGAGTTTTTGTTTGTCAAGAGGTATGCAATAACCACAGAAGGTAAAGCAAGAGAAATACCTCAGCTGAGTCTTTCGCAGTAGTGCTTTACCAGTGGGAATCGTAAGCATCACCTTGCCCCACTGAGAGAAGCCCTCCACTGCCCACAGAGGAGCAAGGCAGAGACATGGAAGCAGTTTCTGGGGCTTTGACTTGAAATACCACTTCATCTGATTTGTCAGGTAACATCTTTCCTCTTCTTGTGCCTTCCTCTCAGAAAAGCAGGCCTAGGATCTCTTCCTCATAGAAGAGTCACTCCTTTGAGGGTAAGAAGTCCCTGACTGAGACTAAGCCCCAAGATGGAATTTTTTAATTAGGCCAACATTAAGCCCACATTTTCTTTCAGAGTGCTAAGGCAGGGGCACAAAGGATTCTGATAGTCTCCAACTACTTTTCTCTGTGGGAGGCTTTCCCATTTTCATTCCAGTAGAAAGCCATCTCCTCAGATTCATGGGTCCTTTCATAGACTCCCAGGGAGGGGGCTTCCTCCTCACATTTAGCAGCCTGCAACTTCTCCAGCTTCCTCCCCTTGCCTTGATCATGAAACTGAAGTCATTTTCCATTTTGTTGTTCTGCATTTTAAAGAGAGCCTATAATTATTTTTTGGTGAGTGAGAGGGCAAATGACAGTGGAAAAGGGAGTGTTGTGTAGGACATGGAGGGCGAGATCCATAGCTGGTGTCAATAGACGTAGCGCCATTGACTTCAGAGTATGCTGACTCATATCTGCTGAGAATTTGGCTCACAAACTGCGGAAAGAGAGTGGTGCGCAGAGAAGAGGAGGAAAAAAACAACATAATGGAAAAGGAAAAATAAAGTTGCAAAGAACAAGAAAATGACAAAGAAAACAAACAGGAAAAAGCATGGCAGTGGTAGCTTCTATGTATTTGCTGCATATGCACCAAAGCATCTATTAAAAAGCAGGCCATTATTTCCTTTATTGGGTGAGAAAAATGATTCTCTTGTACTGATTCTTCTTACCATCCCCACTGTTCTCTGTGCCTATTATATTTCCATCTGTGATTGGACTCCTCTTTGACCTGCAGGATGAGGTTTCTGTATTGGGAAAAAAATGGTGTTGTGGGCTGTGTGAACTGATCCACAAAAAAGGGCCCAGCTCTCCCTGTCTGCTGCTTGCCTGCCTTGACTGCTGCTGGAATGTGTGTTCTGACAGCAGTTTCCTATGGAATGTTCAATCAAATGAATGGAAAAAAAATCAGGATATGCCAGGCATGTCCAGACACATTGGACAAACCAATTTGTTGGCTACATCTGGTACATTGTTCAGCAGTTAACAGTGCAGGCATTACGTGGTTCATAATTAAGATAAATGGAGGAAGTTCACACCTCTCCTAGTGTTATTTCGGTCTGACTTGTTGCAGACTCAACAAGAAAAGAGTGCATTGGTATACAGAGTGAAGGCTGTCTTTACTTCAGAAGGGCTAGAAACTTCATCTGTTAAAATCAAAGCTTTGATTCTGAAAAACAGAAACAAGCAGAGATTCTAGGCCAAGTTCTGTACAGTCTTAAACCCTGCTCTGAGTTAAACCATAAAACTCTTCTCTGAATTATAGTGGTGTAACTAGACCATGCTACCCAATACCAATAGTTTCCCCAGTACCATTCATGGAAGAGATGAGATTGATTTGGCACGAACCAGGAATTCAATAATGCAGCTGTCTAGATGGTAAAATGATTGAAGGGATTAAAGTCAGAAGACTCCACTAGCAATAAGTGCCATAGAATGAATGATTTATATGCCTGGAAGGGACTGTGGGTTAGTATCGTTTCCTAATTAGTACACTAGGAGCCATTTGGGTCACTTGGAGGCAGGGGAGAGGAAGAACCCTCCCCCACCAAAATAACTACACACATCTGCAGTGACCAATTGCAAGGTCTCTGATGAGCTTAAGTACCCCAGGCAATCATTGTATTGTTACGAACAACACAATGGCACAAAGATGAGTAAAAGTACAACCACAAACAGTAAAAAGTAAACCCATTGCCAGTGAGGCAAAATGCATTCAAACTCCTGGCAAAAAAACTGCTTATCAGGCCTCTAGATGGTTCAGCAACAGTATGTCCTGTTTATAGGTTCAGATGCAAATGTATAAACCATTTCAGTTTCAAATACAAATGGTGTAGCCACTGGACCCTGAGGCCTTTATTCTCTGGGTAGTAACTAAGGCCAGTGGTACGTGTTCCCATGATACAAGCAATCAATAGATTCGTAATGAAAGATGGTTCTGAAATGTGTTGGTTTAATCCAACCTGGTGATCACCTACTAAACCAAAAGCAACAGGATGGGCAGCAGGAAGAGCAACATTAAAAGTGAACAAATTAAAGAATTCATAATATTTTCTCTGACTGCTAAGTGCTGTGTGTCTAACTTGAAAGTCTAAAGGTTAATGCATGGTGTTTAGTCTGGAAGCTTACTGCCAGAGGTACTGACTACCATAACTCCCACCAAGGTGTGGGTGCTTTGTATATTTTAGAATCTTTGCAGATAGCACTTTAATTTTGGCCAAACAGCCTCAGAAATGATAGCATTATTATTTGGTTTTATATTTAAAAAGTTAATACAATGTTGATAGAGCGTTTAATGCCAAAGGTCAAATATAGGCCCCACTGAAGTCAACGGCAAACCTCTAGTTAACTTCAGTGGGGCTCAGATTTCACCCAACATGCCAATATTAATATTTTAAGTATCTTAGGGTAGAGCTCATCTGGCTTTTCCTTCCTCATCTGATTTAACATTGTCCAGCAGAGGAAATCACAACTTTATTCAAGCCTGAAATTTCCTTCAAGCATAGGTTTGGTGGTTAACAAATATATAATTTTTATTGGGATTTACTTTTCTATTTGCCCTAATTATTTTTAATGTTTCTTCAATTACACTTTCTTAGGGGCATACTAATTAATGTTATTTTCCATATAAAATCACTGGGAGATACAGTAGTGCTTTAACAAATACACTAGAATGATATTGATTTAAATAATTATATCGCACATTAGTATGGTGCTTTATTTCCTGGTTCAAAAACATTTGGAGCCTTTTGTACATGGTGAACTTCATAGCTTCTCAGAGGAAACACTACCTGAGTAACGGTATTTTCTAATCTAGCAATGCATAGCTCTTATTTTAAGATACTGTGTTCACAGTTCTGTGGGGGAGGTTTCCTTCACTGTCTTTGTTTTTGTTGTCAGAAAAACTTATTTTTAATACATTGCAGGCCTGCTCCCACTGAAGTCTATGGAAGTTCTGCCCACTAATTTCAAAGGGATCATAACTGAGTCCTGCATGCTGGCCAAAAAAAGTCAGTGAAAACGATGCTAGAGTGCTGTTGTTAGGATATGCTGAACTTTGTATACAATCCTGATAATCAATATTCTGTACATTGTGCCAAGCCACGAATTACGTGGACATTTAGAACATGCTGGCATTCGCCTCTAGAAGGGAGGAATGAGCCACAGAGCTGAGTTGAGATTTGCAGGAGGCATTTGCTTTTTTCAACTTTATTTGTCAGACTTAAAAAATCCCAACACTTTATATTGTCTGTAATTGAAGTCAATGGAAAAACTCCAGTAGCCTTCAATAGAAGCAGGATTGGGCCTATTGCACTGTGGTCAAGTATTCAAGCGGCGGTAGTATTTACTGCACAAATGATGGTATTTAAACACATACACACAAAAATGCCCTTAATGCCACACCTGATTTATCAAAATGAATTCATGGGCTATAAAGAGGAAGCTCCAGTTTTTTATTTATTATACCAGAGTCACTGAGTTATAAAAACTCATTTATTATCTCATTTATTATCAGAGTCTATGACTGTAGCAAATATATCGGGATTTAAAAAAGACCAACACCCTTTCCAAATTTTTCTTCTGTTAATGTCACTGTAAATTTCAATGTCATATTCCTCCTGTACATTGCTGCCCTTAATCTGACAGTGTCAGAAGGATCTATCTTCATTTTCTCACTCTTTTCATAATCTAATCCGCAGCTCTAACATGCAATTAGTGCCCTCTTCGCCCTCTGCATACCAAGCAGGCTGATTGCTACAGCTTTCACTGTGCAATCCGTTTAGCAGTGCAGCTCGTAATGAATATGTACATTTTGAGGACCTTAGCGAGGAGGGTCACAGGCAATCAACCTTGAATTCAATTACGTGAGTCAAGGTTAATGACTCGGCACAGTGGTCAGAGGCATTCAGAATACTGCAGATTAAATCAGCCTGTCAGAACTGACAATGTAGAAAGGACTGAATTACTTGTGTGAGAAACAGGGAATCATGTGAAGATAAAATGGTGTCAGTCCTCAACGAAGATTACATGGAGTTCTCTGTGGCAAATCTGATTGTAAATCTCCCCTAGACCTATAATATGATTGAGCTACATAAAGACATGTCTAGATTGTAATGTAAGGCCTGCTAATAAGACTATCCGAACTCCACCTTCACTGGTGACTTCGGCTTTACCTCATTGTTTACATCTTCATGTGACTGTTCAGCGTGGAATTCTGAACTGTTTGTCTTGCCCATTACATAAGTTAAGTTTTCCATTAAAAAGCAGAAATATCTTATTGAATATTTCAAATAATTATGTGTTTTCCCTCAATTTTATTTTAGAGACAACATCAAAACCCCCAAACCTTTGTATTGTCTACAATTTAGACATAGGAGCAAGATTTCAAATGGGACTGCTAGGCTTGCCCCGGCAAATTTTTCATGTATGTCCATTTGTCTAGGCATAACTTTCAAGAACCTGTGGTGTTGATGCAATAAAATATATAGGTAAATAAATGAGCCCAAATCAAATAGCTGCACTTAATTAGATGCTCACATTCCACTGTGATGGGGACAGCACAAGAACCTAAATAGAACACCCTATTCACCTGTACAAATACTTTTGCAAGAGCAAAATGCATAGGTGCAAGTTTTAGAGACCCACTCGAAAATTTGATCTATGGTGTTAATTATATTAAAACTGAAAAAGTATCCAAGGCTTGAATAACACCACCACTGGCTTTTGGCTGGATACTCCTAGATGTTTATTATAATAATAGTACCTATCTCTCATTTAGCATTTTATATCAGATCTCAAAGTACTCTGCAAAAGGACAGTATCATCTCTATTTTACTGGTGGGAAACTGAGGCACGGAGAGGCAAAGTGACCCACCCAAACTCACCCAGCAGACCAGGGGCAGAGCTGAGAAAATAACCCAGGTCTCCTGAATCCCAGTCCGGTGCTCTATCAGCTAGGCTACACTGCTTTGAAGAGAAACTAGAGTAGTACATATTTTTTCAGAGTAAGTTCACTTTTGACATTAAAATAATGTGTAACAGTGGTTCTCAGCTAGGGGTATGTGTACCACTGGGGGTATGCAGAGGTCTTCCAGGGGGTACAACAACTCATGTAGATATTTGCCTAGTTTCACAACAGGCTACGTAAAAAGCACTAGTGAAGTCAGTACAAACTAAAATTTCATACAGACAATGACTTGTTTATAGTGCTCTATATACTACTATACACTGAAATGTAGGTACAATATTTATACTTCAATTGATTTATTTTATAATTATATGGTAAAAATGAGAAAGTCAGCAATTTTTCAGTAATAGGGTGCTATGACACTTTTATATTTTTATGCGTGATTTTGTAAGCAAGTAGTTTTTAAGTGAAGTGAAACTTGGGGGTACGCAAGACAAATCAGATTCCTGAAAGGAGTACAGTAGTCTGGAAAGGTTGAGAGCCACTTTCACATAGGGTATTTTTTGTTTGGAGACTTTTTGTGCAACTCCCAAGAGATATATTTTTAGTTATGTTTCATATGTAATGATACATTTTGAACAAGGTTTAAAATAAGTTTGAAGACAGTGCTTTAACAGCAGACTGCAAACACTTATTACATGTTTCCATAACAATAAGGGCTAAATTATATTCATGGTGAAAACATGATGTTTTTTAGCTTTTTCCTTAGGAACAGGCCAGTAGAAGCCAATCAAAATTCTCCTTTGTGTGGATGTGGATGTGAACTTGGCTGTGGAGAGATTGAAAAAGCTCAAACTTCTGATTAGTGCTCAACTAATAGCACTCGATTTCACTATTTACTATTGGTTCAAGATAGCGTACCTTGTTCTAGTAGCCAGATGCAGAATGAGTTCCTTAGTTATTCTGTCATCCTAATCAGGATGATATTATTTAAAATACATTCTGGAAATCCATCTTCACAACTAGATAGTCTGAAAGAGTAATCCACAATGAAACACCTTAGAAAGTGTTTCCCCAAAATGTCATATATCAAATATGTGAGATCATGTAACTCCTATGGTGTGATAAAGTCCCACTTAGTTTAATTTGTAGGTTACATTACAAAATAAACCAATGATGATTGGAGATGTTTGTGGAATGCATGTCACTGAAGTGGAGGTATTGCTGTTTGGTCTTAGCTGTTCTGAAATTTCAGTTCTGGACTGAGCAAAATGGATACACAGTAGTTTCTATAAAAGGTATTTGAAATATGTGGGCTTGTCCCATATCTACATAATGAATGAAATCTGGTCCCACTGAAGTCAATAGCAAAACTCCCATCGACTTAGTGCATCAAGATTTCATCCAATGTTCTTAAATGCTAAGGTGCCTAGACAGCAGGTATGAAAACATATTATACAAGGCCAATTGTTCTTCTAGTGTAAACTGGTGTAGCCCCATACTGTTTGTCTGCTAACATAAAAGTCTCAGTTTGAGCAATCCTTTGAGAGTTTTAGTTCCATAAAAGTTTGGTTTATGGTAACAGATATAATTGTGCTCCCACATGTTTAGATAGTGGAATATCTTTTTTTTCTTGGATGTACATTTTGGGTCCTGTGTGCCAGATGTAAAATATTCCTCAAAACATGTTCTTATGTTGGACATACATTTGCAAGCAAGTAGCATAAGTTCCTAAGTGGAATGTAAAAGTGGATGGATGTGAAGACTGCTGCATCAAGTCTTGGGTTGAGATGTGATGGGAAGATATGCCCCCAGACACTGGGACATGTGGTATATTTGCAGAGTTAGACTGAAATGTCATCTATGTTGTGCTGTTAGTGTTTAATTTAATTTGTAGCTATAGCTTTAGTGAAAAATTCTAAGGTATATAATCTATTAAAAATTGTAAGCATAGTGAAACATATTTAGTACTTCTAAAATGAAGACAGGGAATGTGAGTCAGTGGTTTGGACACAGTCATAACTGTTTGCTTCAGGACTCGGACTAGAAAAACAAAACAAAACGTGATCCCTGTCTACCAACCTGTTCTTCCCCTTTTTTCAAACTTTCCTGTTCCTATTATTCCTTGGCTTTCTGATTGCCAGACATGTAAACATGCACAGGTGAAATCCTGGCCCCTTGAAATCAAAGGCAAAACTCCAATTGACTTCAGTGGGGCTAGGATTTCACCCACAACGTTTCTGAACTTTCTAAAACATTTCTGAATTTTTTTTAAAACTAAGTGGCACGTACAGGGCACATGATGGGGTGTAGTGTAAAAGATCGTTAGTACATGTTTAGGACGGTCTGCATAACTTATAGGTGACTATGTCCCTTGTGAGTGATGTGGCCTTCCCAAGCTCAGGGCAATAAGCCATTTATACTGCATCACACCC
Organism: Emys orbicularis; assembly: GCF_028017835.1. Lineage (NCBI taxonomy): Eukaryota > Metazoa > Chordata > Testudines > Emydidae > Emys > Emys orbicularis. The sequence continues at coordinate 83,598,335 of NC_088691.1, read as the reverse complement.
TTATATATTCTCTTACTCTGTTATACCCCAAGAAACAGATTTATACTTCAATATATCCATGTCTGTAGCCAAGATTTTGAAAAAACAGATGCCTAAAGTAACCCTCCTAAATGCACATTTTAGAGCCTGATCCTCAGTCAGTGTAAATTGGTAGTCAATGGAGCTATGACAACTTACACCAATGGAGAATCTGCCCCAAGATGCCTAAATAAGTGGCCTGATTTTCAAAAATGTTGAGCATCCAGCAGCTCCCATGGTCTTTAGTCAGAGCTTCTGGGTACTCAGCATATTTGAAAGTCAGGCCACTTATCTAGATCCTAAATTAGGGGCCTGCCTTTAGACATGACCCATTTTCTAAAATCTCAGTCTATCGCTCTAACAAACTAATTCATTATAATATTATTATAGTATTACCTCTAGAAAAATAATAAACACTGAAATCTCATTACCATTTTGAAACAGTTAACTTCATTACAAGAGCAGTAGTTTTCTCTCCCACGTATGCTGAATAGTATCTATATTAACACTGTAATGGCTCTTTGTTATGGACTGACATGATGTATCCTGTCGAAGAACTACTTATCAGCTTAGCTTTATTTATGATGTACTATGTCAAAGCTCCACTTATTAAAATCTCTATACTACAGATTGATTTTTGGTCCTCTTTAATAGACATGTTTGAGACATTTGTGGGCCTTTTCTCCTTTCAAAAAATGCCATGTATACTGAAATCAGCACTAAGAACCACCTTCAACAGGCAATCCCATCTCTTTGAGCAACCACTTAAAGTATCCCCACATGGGTTATAGTACAATTTTGTTTGACCTTTAGTTAAAGACGAGAGGCTGGATTCTCATCTCATTTACACTGGCATAAATTGTGTGTCACTCCATGGCTTCAGTGGAGATCATCAGAATTTATACCAGTGTGATGGACATCAGAATCTAGCCCCACTAAGTGCTCAAAAATTTCTGGTCTCTCGGATGATGGCTTAGGTCAAGTATCACTGTATTAAAAAACCCAGTATACTGAATACAAACTACATTCTTTTAATGTTAGACTCTTAAACAAACATAAAAGCAGAGAAATTCAGAGTTTATTCCTTCAGATTTATCACATTCATTTTGTTTCAGAACTTTGCACTATTTAGTCACACACATGATTCTGGAATACAACAGATTTGAGCTGGAGACAAATGTACACCGGGAACAGTCAATATCTCTGATGAAAATGAGATCATAGGGTTCTTGTTTTGCTATGTGGTTTATGCTGTGTAAGGAGTTTTTAGTACTGTAAACAAATTAAAAACCTAACATTCAACTGTCTAAATCTTTTCAATTAAAACTAATTATGAGTTTTATCTATGCAAAACAGTATCACTTGGTGTGAAAAGTCTTTTACATACAATTTATACTGTTATTAAGTATGGGACAATTTTTAGAACCAAATCAGTTACCGTAATTTCAGTAGCACTTACATAGTATTCCACACACATTTATACTGAATATATTTTTCAAAATGCCTTATCCATGCAGAGTTTGTTGGTAGCTTTTTCAAAATAGAAAGCAATTCCTTTTTTTTAAATATTATTTTGTTTATTGTGTCTCTTTATATTTCCTTTCTACTGTGAGAATAAACTGGGAAGGCCGAACACGTACTGTCAACTCACGAGACAATGCTTGCAATGGATTTGGGGAAGTGTGATAATTGCTTCTAGCCTGAGAACCAGTTCCACATTTTAAATGTATAAAAAGAATGATTGTTCTTTAATATGAACAGGAAATAAATGTTTCCTCTCATACGGTAAATATTTATTTGATCTGCCAATTGACTGAAAGAGCTGAGACACCAGGAAATATACACAGTGTCCTGTAATCAGATTAAGAACCCGTTAGATCCACTTCATTGATGATTGTCTACTTCCTTGTTGGTACATACTATAATTTACTACTGTGTGCAACCTGGTCAATGGATGGAGATGCTAACAAAATGGTTAGAAGGAGCTAGCACTCTAAAGACTTTTTTATCAGAATGATAAAATGTTCCTTTTCCTGGGTAAACACAGAGAAAGTTTGTTATTTTTCAGTGTTTGTGTGATTCGACTAGTTCAGTCTTTTGATGCAGTGGTGGTGTTTGTCTGCAAAAGGACAGAAAAGCACAAAGATCAGACATGGTTGATGCAAGAATATTATTAAACGTTGACGCAAGGACTATCTAGTTACTTAGCTATTTGTTCTGTGCATGATTCTTGCTTTCTGGCAGCATGAACATGAATGCTTGGTTCTTGCACCTTGGCTATTTGTAGGGCTAACACAATGGAAAACCGATCAAGTTTAAAAAAAAAAAAAGGGTGGGGGATTTTGTGTTGGTTTAACTGTCAAGCAAATGGGGTCTTAAGGGCTGAATTATACCACCTACTACAGCCCTATGGTAATGGAGGGCGGCATTATGAATTTGGAAGTCACCCTGCTCCAGGGATGCTGGGGAGCATGGGGAGCAGCAGTTCTAACCACACCTGCTACAAAGGTGCAGCTTGCTGTCTCTCACATGTGCCTTGCTAGCACATGCCAATGTACAAGGGCCCAGAGTGCTACTTGTGCTGGTGCCTCAGTGCTACTTGTGCCGGTGCTCTAGAAGGCTCCATCTTTATGCTTCCCAATGCTAATAGCCAAATTATGGCTTGTTCCTGTGCAGGAATACTGGGGAGAGGAAGGAAGAATCACATCCATGAAGAGGGTCCAAATTTGGCCCAAAATTCTCCAGCTAATTTTGAATCCTCTCCCTCAGCTGGGAGAACCTACATTGCTTGACTGCTCCTTACTACTTACTGTACTTACTACTACAGTAGTAGTAAGTAATGGGTACTGCTCTCTGAGCCTCCCTGTGCTCCCATAGGAGGTGAAGTTTAGGGCCATGGGTTCCATGCTCTGTGTGGAGCAGTGCTAAACCAATTCTCTGGCCCACCAACATTTCTACATACAAAGCCATTGTGGCACACATGAAGGTATGCAGTTCCCCAGAGCAAGGGCTCCCTGTCCCCTCATCTTAATGTTTGAGCCTGCAGGGTGGGGCAGATTTTGGTCCTGGATGCTTCAAATTTATTAATTTGAATTAATTAATTAATACCAGATATATTAATTGTTCACTACAATTACCTGGTTATTGTGATGGGGGGGAAGGGAGGGGGAAGAGATGATAAAGCAAAAAAAAAAAAAAAAGTAAAACCCCTTTAAGTTATCTATACACTCAAACAACATTTGGGAAAAGCTTCAGCATTCGACTTTTCCATTGTAAAATCAACTTTCTGAAAAACATCTCTCAGGGACAATAGAAAAGCACTATAAGTGATTTACATCACTCCTAAAACTTTGAAATCTAAATAAATTCTAAATAAGTAGGGTTTTATGTATGTAAGAGTCAGTGTGGTCCATGACCCATGACAAGGGATATTTTCCTTCTAAAATAGTGTGAGTAAATTATCTTGACAAGAACATGTCAATACCTAACAGGATCAGAGGTCATATGGTGCACTGTGTTGGAATACAAAGCAAGGATACATTGAAGAATCATATGTGGAATGTTGGCATAATATAATATTCTTAGGTGAAAACAGGAGTATGTACAGTGAAGACCAAAGAAGTTGCCTTGTTAGTGTGGTGTCTATAAATACTGCAGAAAGGTGATGAATGATGCACTTTTACTGAAATAAGGACATTTCAGTTGGTCTTCACTGTATTATGAGGTTGCAAATGCTGTGCTGCCAAAATACTGTGAAAAAAAGTGGAAGAATGTAGAGTGATTGCAGAATAGAATGAGGTGATCTAGTTCTTATCCTTCATGCAGGAAAAAAAATGACTCAAGGTATGATGATATCAGCCAGCCTGCCAGCTTGCAGTGCAACATGTCACCATGCTGGTGTAGCGCCCCTACCAACATGGTTACCTCCTTTAACTTCAGCCTCCATATGGGTTTTGATGGACAGGCCTGGGTTTAGCTGGATACTATCTCCAGCTCAGCAGGATGTAACTTTCTTATTCTCTACCCATATGAATTTACTCGGAGGTGCCTCCACCCCACTCACTCTTTCCTGGCAGGATCATCAGGGGAGATTGGAAGGAAAACTTCTAATCTCAGTGTAACACCCAGCTACTTGTCAAATAGTTGGAGACTCCCAAGGCATAACACAAACAGTATATTAAACAGGAAGTAAATATAACATAATAGGATAAAACAATACTCTCAGTGTCACCAGTGCCCTCCCCACATTGATAATACCCATGAATTTCCTTAGTCACGTGACATGATATAGCAAGAGTAAAATGTTGTGTCCTGTTGGTATGCATACATCCTAGGGGACCTTGATGATCTGTGACAATGATATCTTTTGTGAGGCAATTAGCAATAAAATTCCATGGCTCAGTATAACTCAAAAGACTCAGATGTGGGATAAGATGGTAACAGGGCCGGCTCTAGGTTTTTTGCTGCCCCCAAGCAAAAAAATGTTTGGCTGCCCCCCACCCCAGCCCTGGGCTACCCCCCGCTTCCCCCTGCCGTCCCAGTTCTGGGCCTCCCCCCACCCCCCTGCTGCCCCAGCCCTGGGCTCCCCCCTCCCCCCCCGCACCTCCTGCTGCCCCAGCCCTGGGCTCTCCCCCTTCCACCCGCACCCCCTGCCGCCCCAGCCCTGGGCTCTCCCCTGCCAACTGTACCCTCCTTCCGCCCCAGCCCTGGGTCACTGGTAACTCGCTCCCAGGGCGGGTCATTGAGCAGGAATTTTAGATGTGCACAGAACACAGACAGGATTGGTTCCCATATGGTTACAGAACTCTAGTAAAGTGGAACAATTTTCAGCTTGTGTGATTGGAGGATATCTGGAAGCATATTATAAGACTGTCCTCCATAAATGAGGAAAAGTTAAGGTGCCTTTATTATTCTTTTGTTCCACTCTTTGTTTCTATGGGGAATTTGCCAATGCAATATCACTGTCTTCCTTTTAAACAAATAAAACTAAAAAAAAAAAAAAAATGGCAATGGCTGTTGAAAATAGCAATTCCAGTCCTAATAACCACTGGGAAGCATTTCTTGCTCAATTTTATCTTACTTTTTCTACAGCAAGTTACAGTGGATCAGTATATTTGATTTGGGAGAAATGAAGTAACAGCTGCCCGAATTGAGCTTGAGCACTCCTGAATGTTGAGGTGTTCAAATCTGGAGGGCAGGTGCTAGATTCCCTCTCTGAATATTAGCTAAATCTGGAAAGGAAAAATCATTTTCTGCTTCCATGGCTCAGACGTGGAAATCCTCCTACGTGCCTGGTTCTGTATCTAAACCTGCCCAGGTCTAGAGCCTCCCCTCCCTTACTTTTCATTTTAAATTCTAGTGGGATCCACGTACCTCCCCTTGCTAGGCTTCAGATAGAGAGGGGCACTGTCCATTTAGTCCACCCAATTCTTTCTTTGGGGGCTGCAAGGTGAGGTCACAGCAGTATCCCTAATCCAGTCTGGGAATGTCTTCAGAAGGGGATAGCTGGGCCAAAGCCTTCTACTCCTTGGGCACACTTGTTCCCCGTTCCCAGGGCCACCCCGCTCTAGCAGTGAGCTCTCCATTCACAGCAAGCTGCAGCATGAAGTTTCAGCTACCTCACTCCCTCCACCTCCCTTTCCTGTTGGTAGCAGCCAAGGGAATGCTGGGAAATGTAGTCCTTTCCCTGCTCCAGGGCTGGCTCTATAGGCAGGGAGCTAACCAAGGAACTACAGCTCCCAGGGCCCCCTGTTGGTTCTCAGCTCCCATGCTGGATCCCTGCCGCCCCTGCAAATGGGCTGCCCCAAGCAACTGCTTGCTTTGCTGGTGCCTAGAGCCACCCCTGGATGGTAAGTCCCTCCATAGGTTTAATAGACAGTAGGTAATGAAATCCTCAAACCTTTACCCCCCGGGCCTAAGGAAACAGTTCAGGGAATAAGAGGTCTCCAAAACAATTTCTCCTGACTATCTAACAAAGAGATGGTGCACTCACAACTCCACAAATGATCCTCAGGTTCAGAGATGAATCTGGACTCCTCAGCAACTGCAAAGGGTTGACAATTGCAGTTGGCAGGCACCCTCTTCATACAGGAATCAGGTTGATTCTATTCCCAAGATTTCCTTCATGATAAAGGAAAGCAGGGATCAGGTGCAAATTGCAATAACTATACTAAAAATCCTAACTACTAATCTCCTGCCCTAGAGCTTGATTCACTTACAGCAGGCAGGCAGGCAGGCAATCTTGAACTAGCAGCAAGAGCAGTATTTGCCATGTGGGAACTTATTTTATCTAGGCAGGAGTAGGGGGGTTTTCCAACAAAATTCTATAAACTGGGAGTTACTTTGAACAGTGAAAGTAACAAGCTTAGGGATATTGTTCCCAGGTACCCCAAAGCCAGTTCTCAGGGGGTGCTCTGCATACAGGCCTGGGACTTATGAGCTCACCCACAGCAAGTCCCACCTTTTCAATGGCTTGGTCCAGACTCCTCCAAAATGGCTTCTCTCCTCTCACAGTGCTCCTGGGAATGGGCATCTCACTGAGGACCTTCCTTATTGGTCAGACTAGCTCTTCTTCCAGGGCTTTTACTTATCAAACATTTGACTCTAACCCCCTCCTTTCTCTAAGACTCTGCTCTTCCTCTGAGCAGGCCTGCTGGTCGCCATCCAAGCATACCTGCTATCACTCCCCTGAGCTGACAGGGGTCCCTATCACTCAAAATAGTGTCTCTCCTCTATCTCTTGGTTGCCTACCAGACTCTGCCCTTAGCCCCCCTTCCTTCCAGGGACAGCAGACCTCTCACAGAGTTACTAGCACACAGAAATCCAGGAACCAAGGTAAGCTTGTTGGGGGTTAAACTGATTTCTGAGGTCAGGAGCAAGCATGGTTCCTTATCACCAGGCAGACAGCTGGGGTGAAAAGCACACATTTCCCATTGGTCTTTCATAACCTCCCATTGGCTAACGTGAATAGAACTAATGGGCTACAAAGAGAATGTCTGGACCTTTGAATAATGGAGTAAAAGGAAGAAAAAGTGAAAACTCCTGGAAAGATATGACCTGAATTAAAAAAGACAATATTGAGGAAAAAGTTCTGATAACAGAAAATATCATCTCAGAAGTAGAATGACAAGACACTAAAGCCACAATCCAACAAAGCACTTTAACACATGCTTAACTATCACTTGAGAAGTCCCATTGAATCCAGTGTGCCTAGTCAGGTGCTTAAAAAGCTTTGCTGGATCAGAGTTTAAGTAAACTGGTCAGAATATAAAAAAAGTTACAAGTTTGTAAGGATCAGAGAAGATGAATGTAGCAGGGCCAGGCTATGAGTGGCTGGAAGTTCCCAGGAGCCCATGTTAAGCAAAACAAACTATTTTCTGCCATTTCTAAATTCATTTATAGGGTCCTCATTCAACCCAAACAACAAATTCTCTGGCTACATTCATTTCATACAGTTAACCAGCCTGTAAACTCCAAGTGGAAATTAATATGGAAACTCCGATTTCAGGTAGCCCCGTAATAGATTTTGGATTTTATTTTTGTGAACAAATGACCTTTTATTTTATTTTAAACAGGTGAAACCTCTTTTTTCACATTACATGTAAAACAGCATGTGGCCTCTCTGCAAGAATTTGGTTCATATCTTATTTATAAAGGGCACTATTCAGCACTCCTTACTCAGGCAAAATTCCTGCTGAAGTCCTGTTGCAGTCAAATTCTGCTCTCAGTTTTATATGTGTAATGTTATCCATGCCAGTGGAATTGCAATGGCCCGACTGAGGGCAGGATTTAGTCCAAAAGGACATCAAGGAGTTTGACTAAGAGGTGAAAAAAAAGGATGGGAGCAGTTGTTGGTTTTCTAGGAATATGCTAGCAAATGAGTCAAGAAAAAAAAGGGAATTTTAAGACAATATTACAGAATATTTGCCAAAGCACATTTGAAATTCTAGATGTGAATATTTGCACCAGAAACCTGAGTCTAAGAGATATGTTCATCCAATCAGAGAACAGAAATGTACCACGTGACTTATGAGACCTGTATGAATGAATTAACACAGCACTAAGTTCAAATTCCAAATTCTCAATAAACCGCTCACAAACTTTCTACACACCAAGAATTTTCTCCAGAAAAAAGTGGCAGAAAGTTTAAAATAAGGATTAAACCTGAGAAATATAAAATTGTTCCCCATTCAGCTATTGACATTAATGAAAGATCTGTATGTGGAGCAAGGACAGTATATGGCACTACGTGTTTGCTGTTTGTTTTTGCCCAATATGGTTTGCTTCCCAGACATATTTCTCAGCATCCCACAGCTGTGTGTGTGCGTATAGTGCATCAGTTCGATGATGACGTTTTTATGCTCTCTCTTTTTGTGGAGAGACATGTGCATGAATGACGTGTACGTGAAGTTGATAAAATGGGAGAGTTGTTGCACTGGGACAATCCCATTCTCTCGGCTGCTGAAGCTTGGCCCAGCGGCACAAAGGCTGTTACAACTGGAGGCTCCTTTAGCTGCAGTGGATAGCCATGACTTCTGTAGTGCCCCACATGCCTTTCGCCTTCCACAATATGTTGTTGCACTGCTTTTCAAGCCGTTGGACCAATATATGGTCTCTTCCGCCTTGGCTACCAGAACAGTCTTCGTATGCTTGGGAGGGCAACCCCTAAATCACCATCAGTTTTCACACTTCCGGTTACCCTCACCTGGTTTAGCCCGCCCGCCGAGGCAACTTACCGGGGTGTGGCCGCTGTCGCATACTTACAGCTACTTAGAGCCACAGGTGAGAGTTGGGTGTACAGTGAAGACCAGAGAGGAAAAGAACCACTCAAGGAGTGCGGCACTTTGAATCACTCAAAGGTACTACCTCTCCCATACAACCCATACATCCCACGGCTACATAGTCTAAATACAAGTGTTGTCAAACACCACGAAAATATCATTTGTATACATTTGTTTGTTGGAAGTTTAGATAAGTAGCTAAAAGGAATTCATAAATCCATCAGTCTGATTTTTAGCAAACTCAAATTTTCCTTTTGAGTACCAGCTCCTTAATTATCATTTTGGGAAATTGGTAGCTTCAGACTTGACAGAAATAGCAAATCAAAATCAGCAAGTGATTGGCAGTGCAACAATGGGAGATATTTAACTTATATTTGAATGAATTAAGTAACCATTCCAGACGTAAGCTCATTAATAAAGCCTGTCTCCGTTCTGACCCTACACACATATATATCTGAGATAGTCTATGTAATAATTAGTATCTGTGGGTAGTGAAAAGAACGAGGAGTACTTGTGGCACCTGAGAGACTAACAAATTTATTTGAGCATAAATAAATAAATAAATCTCAAATAAATCTGTTAGTCTCTAAGGTGCCACAAGTACTCCTCGTTCTTTTTGCTGATACAGCCTAACACGGCTACCACTCTGAAACCTGTGGGTAGTGAGTATTTTAACTGTCTCAGTTAGTTAGAGGTAATCATTGCCTGCCATCACTCCATTAAAACTTCACAGACTCCATTGCAATAATTAATGGAGTTGATTGAGTGCACAATGAAATTCAATCAGTACAGCAAAAATACAATATTCCATATGGAGAATTATTTTTACATCAGCAAACAATAGGAACAGTGTTAAACACCTCTTTTGTATAAATAGTAAGGGCCATACCTTACCCTTGACCCACCAGTGATCATGAATATTCTATTCAGGCAGTCCAGTGCTTTTTTAAAGCACTATGTTTTTGAATAAGCACGTGGAAAAATCACAAGCACAGTCTATACTATTGCTCTCACAGGGTTATTTTACACATTTGACAAGTTTAACTACTTCTGGGACTTTGTGTTCTTCCACATACACTTGAAGCTGTCATTGTGAAGTAGTCTCTTGTTTTGAACAGTGGTTTCCTAATGAAGACATTATCCTCGGGTTTGAAAAATGCCGCAATGTTATTTTTACAGTTAAATTACAAATACATATAAACCTTTGACATGTGATTAAGAAAAGTGAGAAGTTGTCATATGGATTAATTCCATTGCCAGCATGGAAGTCTCTGTTAAGGAACAATCTTTCCATCCGCTTGGTAAAGGACTCATGAATCGTTGTATCTCAGCTGTTTACACCCTTATTAGTGTACTATTGTACTGAGGGAGAAATTGGGGCCTACAGAAGCCTTCCCTAAGGACTCTAGTAACCATGTTGCTAGGATATGAAAGGCTATCGTAGGCATCACATTAAGAGCAACAGCTGTAAAGGACTATACTGCTGAGAGTGGAGCCCAGTGAGGACTCCCACAAAGACTTCATTTAGGGAAATGGCACCTTGATAATGTTCCCTAAAGACTCTACTACTGAGGGCTGGCGTCTTATGAAGTCACCCAGAAAGTTTGCTACTGGCAATTAGAATGCTGACAACTTTAATGATTTTTTTTTTAAGAGTCTTGAGATATTTGGTGTTTTTCTTAAAGACCACTACCTGGAGTTGCGTGAATAAGTGAGAATCTCAGCTGTCATATTTTTTTAGCCCTTATGGTTATGGACAAAAGCATGAATGCACCCTAAAGACTCACAAACCAAAAGGCTAATGGAACCCCCTCCCCAACATTTGTTATTTTAAAAAGAAGCTCAGGATTTTAAGCCCAAAATAATCAAAAGATTGGCTCTGACTCATGAGTTTTGACTGATTGGGGATGGTAGCATGTAAAGATATGCCACAATAGATGTTGGGGGACTAAAGACTTTGGACCGTAATCTATGGTAAATGTGGTCAAACTCTTTGAGAAGCTACCCTGAAGACTGAACCATGGAGGAATCACGGCCTGGTGAAGCCAACTCAAAGGTTGGTGCTGCTGAGGGTCATGACTTTGAGCAATTGCCCTAACCTGGTACTATTGATGTAGTGAGACTAACTCTAACAGTGCACCATTTTATTTTGAGAGGCAATCTGGAAAACCATTCTGCAGGAGAAGGAGCAAGGCCTAGGGAGAGTGCCTTAAAATGTTATCAGTGAAGTAAGGAGGCTTCAAGGCCAACCAAGCCTGATAGGAGAAGCTACCTCTTGTCTGTGATTTTCTGGGAGTGACTTTAGGAATATCTCATTAGAGGCACTTACTTAAAATTAGAGTAATTAGGTTATTGAACATTAGAGCCAAATAGAATGCTGTTAGAATGAATTAACTACCTAAATGATGGGGTGATCAATCAGTGCAGGTTTTTAATTGGTCTGATGAGCTTATTTATCAGAATTATATGAGATCGAATCTTTCAGTTTCTATTTCTATTTCCTCAAAGCATACTTTGCCATAAGAAGTCCTGCAGTTCCTGCGGCAAAGTTTCCTTTAAGTTGATTGAATAGTTTAATTTTAATTGCATAAAATCATTAGTAACTGCCATCAGATAATGCTAGCAGTAAGCTGTTGGTAATTTTCAAAACAACAAGGTAATTTGTTTCCTGTTTTGAAACTGCTGCCTGTACTTATCTGCTTCATTCATTTCAGAATTAAATAATTGCAGGAGTGGGCAGAAGAGAGTGGATGTCATGAGTTCCTAGTAAAAGCAAATAGATCGTCTTTTTCCTGCTCCACTTAAAATATAATTGCCGTGCAGTGAAAGGAAATACACTGAGTGTTAGAAGAACATACCAGGAAAAACAACACTACTTCTTCTATACCTAAGGAAATATAGAATCTACCATTCCTTGTTAGGAATGTGGAATAAACAGAATCTCCAAAACAAATCCATTCTCTCCCCACCTCCCAACCCCCCGCCTCTCCTTCTGGTAAACTCGGCTAGAGTATGTAGCTTTGAGGCTGAGAAATATGTATGGCAAAGAAATCATGCTGGACAAAAGCTAATACCGTATAAACACAGAGTGACAAATACTGCTCTTTCTTTACACATAACTTCCATTAACGTCAATTGCTGGAGACAAAGCACCAACAGGGTCAGAACCAGGCCACTGAACCTTGAGCCTGGGATTCCATGTAATCTAAATTCCTGGCAGGGCCGGTACATGTGAAAGGAAGGATTTTCTCATGGTTAAGGGACAGAACTGAAGGTCAGGAGAGGTGAGTTCACATTAGACATCCTATGTGATTTTGGACAAGTCACTTTCTCTCTCTTTACATCAATTTCCTGATCTGAAAAATGCAGATACTTCTACTTCTCTATCTGAGAGGGGTTTGGTGAAGATTAGTTAACTGATGTTTCATATCTTCAGACAGATAACAGTATACAAGCCAAAGTGTTATCCTTTTGAGGCAGGTAATATAAGCCCTGTGTGTACATCTAGAGTTGATACCAGAGGGTATGTCTACACTAGAAACACTACAGCAGTGGAAGGGGTTTTTCCATTGCTGTAGTAAATCCACCTTTCTGAGAGACAATAGCTAGGTCGATGGAAGAATTCTCCCTGTTAATGGCATCTACCCTGGGGCTTATGTCAGCTTGATTTTTCACAGCCCTGAGTGATGTTGTTAAGCCGATCTAACTTTGTAGCATAGACCAGCCCTTAGAAAATAAATGAACCTAAGGTCATGTCTGCTCTGGATGGGCATTAAGGGTAAGTCTACACACACAAAAAGACCTGTGTCACAGCTGGCCTGGTTCAGCTGACTCAGTTCATGGAGCTCAGCCTATAAGACTATAAAATTGCAGTGTAGACATTTGGGCTCGAACTCTGAGACCCCTCAAGGGGTGGGGGTGGGTTTCAGAGACCGGACTCCAGTCCGAGCCTGAATGTCTACACTGCTATTTTTACCCCCCCAGCCCAAGCTCCTTGAGCCCAAGTCACCTGACCTAGGTCAGTCACAGCCATGCTGCAGGCCTTTTAGTGCAAGGTAGACACACCTTAAAGCCCCTGCTGTCCTGTGTCAATAAGCCTTCTCTCTGCATTACCCTATTATTCTGGCTGGTTGCAATCCTCGAGCAAACAACTGGCTGCACTTCAACAATGCTTATTTCTGTAGCTGTAAAGTGATTTAGGATCCTTCAGCAAGAAATGTACTATATAAATGTAAGATGTTACATTATCATAATATTGCTTTTCTAGATTTACTCTCTGGCTTTGTCTACATTGCAATTAAACACCCACAGCTGGCCCATATCAGGTAACTTGGGCTCATGGGGTGGGCATGTTTACATCGCAACTAAACAGCCCCTTAGCCGGAGCCCTCATCAACTGACATGGGCTAGCCATGAATTTTTAACTGCAGTGTAGACATACCCTCTGATACACACCCTTACATTCAGTTGAAATGAATGGGACTTAAGCATGTGTAGAGAAGAGAAGAATAGATTATAGACCTCTTACAACATTGAACTAGAATTTGAATAGTTGAGGGTTTGTTTGTTTTTACACATTTTGGTTTTCTGGAACAATCACTGATAGCTTGTGCTTAGCTTCCTTTGCATTTTAGTAACTGATAATATTTTAGATGGTTTGTGTGTGTGATTGATAATGTATCAACATTCATGAGTGTTTTTTTAAGTCTCCAAACCTTTCTGCTCTGCTAATGTTTTGCAATAAATGTACAATTAAATGTATTGAAGGAGAATGATTTGTGGGATCTGACCTTCTAAACCAGTGATTGCAAATTATTATAAGCAATTCCATAATACATAATTTATTGTAATGGGTCTCTGAGAGTATCCTAACAGCTCAATGATGTACACATTATCTATTTTTATAGTACACAGTGATCTAGCAGCCACATCAGTCCAATGTCGGGGTTACAGTACATCATGCAAGAGGTGATCCATGTACTAACAGGCTGGTATTTTACATTTAAGCCAAATAAATTATAACAGTTCCATTCGATCCAATGTAGCATATTCTGTCACTTCACAGTATTCTTCATGCCTTCAGGCACCTTTGTTTCATTCCATAATACTGTGTTTTCCAGGATGTCCTCAAAACTATTATGATGTATTTGTCAATCATGTGCAAATAATGAAGCCTACACACTACACTCTGACTTGATACTTCATACTCGCTCCAAAGGAGCCATTATGTATTGTGTCAATCGTATAGTGTTCCTCACATTTCAGTCATCTTAATTTTACTCCAGGCTATGGCGTTTTGAGGATGTGGCTGCTCCTCAGCCAGCTCTGCACATCCTTGAAGCATCACAGCATGGATTCAAATACAGCACAGCCAAAGAGGCAGTGTTGAAATTGTGGGTTTATTTTTTTAAACTTTTTTTTGTTTTAAAATAATTGTATGAAACCCCACTCTCTCTATACAGCTGTGTCAGGCAATGAGAAAAGCAAGGGCATTTGGAGGTAAGACTACCCACTCTATCCCCAACCCAACAAAGCATTTAAGCACATGCTTAAACCCATTCTCTATTCAGTGAACCATGTGCTGAAGTCCCACTGATGTCACCTAATGCAGCCTTTTTTAGTTAACACTAAAAGCAGAGGTGGCTGCCTTCTCTCTAACAATAGATGAGACCTCCTCACCCCTCTCCCCATCCTATTCTAGCACACCAGATTGGGGCATGTTGGTGGATGCTCCAACTCCACATTCCTAGTTTAGGCTCTCCCAAGATCAAACCTCTTTTAACCTTAGTGATTGACTATTTTGGAATCTATGGGAGGAGTGGCTGTATCTGCCTTTAGGGAAGCCATAATCACAGACAGCTAATGGGACAGTAGAGAGGCAGCAGACTGCCATCTTGCCATTTCTATCCTATCCCCTTCCCTGGGAACCATAGAGATCACCAGGCAATGGGGAGGCTGCATTCTAGTATGAACGACCAACACCAATGGGGAGCAGGAAGTCTGTGGTGTGATTTCCATAGCCTCAGCCTACCGTTTGTGATGTATGGGCTGAGCAGTAATAGGTCAGCAGAGGAAGAGGTGATGAATCTGCTAAGGGTGAATATGTTGCTGTTCTTTTCCTCCTGCTCAGGAGGCATACAAAAGAAAAAAATCTTGGAACTAACACTGATTGCTCTGCTCGTGCACCCTACTCCTTTTCTCTATCCTTCTTCTGTCCTACTTATTCAGATTATAAGATCTTCAGGGCAGGGATTGTCTACCACGCTGTTTCTGTACTGTGCCTAGCACAATGGGACCCCATTCTTGTTTGGGTCCTAGGCACTACCATAATAAACATGATTAATAATAAATGTACCATGAGGGGATGGTTCTGTGACAGTTGATCATGCATGGATCACAGAGGTAGGGTGTCTGGGTTCCCCTGGGAGGAGAGTTGGTTTGATCACAGAGGTAGGGTGTCTGGGTTCCTCTGGGAGGTGGTTGTAGGCAGTGGAAAGGCTATTTGGGATCAACCAGGTTTTAGATGCTTACACCAATTGATGTGCCCACAACACTTGATTGAGCTGTGATGCACCTTGCTTGCTATGAGGGATTATTTTCCCTACTCTATATTTCCTTCTTACCACTGCTCTGGCCAGGCAGCAAGATTTATCTGAATTGTGCCAATGTCAATAGAGAAGACTTTAAAGTCCATGATTTCTTCTCTCCACTCTGGCTTGCTCCTATTTCATTGACTGATCAATCAGGTCAGCATCAGGCCCAGCAGGATGAACTCTGAAGAAGTAAAACTGTACTCCTTGAATAAGTATTTAGACTAGAAGCATGATCCTGCAAACCCTGACATACCTGAATAGTCCCACTGATTTCAACTGAATGGCTTGGTTGAGTAGGGATTACTCACATGAGGAATGGGCCGTAGGTCTTTTCAAAAATGATTTTTCTTCATAAGATTTGGCACCTTTTTAAGTATACAGAGGGATTTTCTGAAAGAGCATTGAAAGTTAAATAAAGCTTTCAAAAGGATTTATCAGGTAAATGTTATGGATTGCTCTGATTTAATTCATGGGATTAGTTTGACTTTCAATTACCAGGTTTCACACTGAATCACTTTATATTTTGAGCTTTGTAACTAGCACTCCTTATACTCGATCTTTCATTTAGAGAGGGATTATCAATAATTAGACACTGTGGCCTTATTGATCAACTAATCAATACCCACATTAATCATCAGCAGTCTAAAAACAATTCACTCTTTGCATTAAAAGGAATTGGTACAATCAAATTAGCATCCTTTGCTACACACTGATCACAGCCTGAGATTTTAAACATATATCTAATTTTTGAATGGGTTGTTTCAGAAACAAAGTGTGTTTTCTACTTTTCTTAATGAAGACAGCCCTCAAGCACCTGGATTAGGTTTTGATCATTATGTCTTAATTTCCCATGGTTTATTTGTCGCAAACAATTATTTCTTGCTTACAAAAGGTACTAGATAGAGAGATTTAGTCTCCAGAGATCTCAATTTATTCACAGAAGAAATGCAACAGAGATACTATGGTGATGGGGAGGGGACGACATAAGTACCTAGATGGATGGATGTAAGCAGGGCCATCCTTAGGATTTATGGGGCCCTATGCAGTATTATTAAAGTGGTGCCCCTATGCTCCACTGAAGGCGGTCCCCAGTAGGCGCCGCTGATCCCAGTGTTTTGAGGGGGCACAGCCACCACCCCCACCCGTGGACCCCCAGAACCTCCCCACCCCATTGCTGACACACACTGAGTTTCATATGCAGCAGACGCTGCAGCAGTGGCTCAAGGCAGACTTCGTGCTGTTACATGGGGGCTGCTTCTTGCCAGAGCCCACGGCCCTCCTGCAGTCCCTAGCCACTCCTGGCTCACCACGAGTTTTTTGACAGGAAGTACCAAGCAGTAATTAACAACACCCTGCAGATGTGCCCCGGCTAGCGGGGGGGAGGGGGAGGGAGCAGGGGGAGAGAGAGAAGGGGGGCGGCCAGGGCTTCAGTGGGGCGCTGCCACGCGGCCCCTCCCGCCGTGCCCCCTGCCAGGAGGGCTCCGCACCGCTCCGGTCGGCTGGGAGGGAAGGACGCGGGCTGCCCTGCCGGGCTTGCTGCAGGGCGCTCCCGTCCTCCACGCCGCTGCCCCCTACAGGGCGGCCGGAACGGAACAACAACAACAACAACGGCCGTGCTGCCCTAGGATTGGGCGGAATGCTGCCTCCTACAAGCTGCCGCCCCAAGCACCAGCTTGCTCGGCTGGTGCCTGGAGCCGGCCCTGCTCATGAGAGGCAGAGTGTATGTGGATGTGCGAGTCAGTCTGTGTGTGTGCGCGAGTCAGTCTGTGTGTGTGTGTGTGTGTGTGTGTGTGTGTGTGAAGTGAGTGCACTGTCACTTTAAGTCTCCCGCTCCCTCCCTCCCTCCCCCGCTTGGCCCGGCTCTCCCTCCCCCCCCCCCACTGACTGACGTGGAAATTTTGCTCCTCCTGTCCTGGCCCCCGCCCAGCCCCTGCCAGAGACTGAGGCCTGGTCTACACTGCAAGTTTAGTTCGAATTTAGCAGCGTTAAATTGAATTAACCCTGCACCCGTCCACACAACGAAGCCATTTACTTCAACATAAAGGGCTCTTAAAATCGATTTCTGTACTCCTCCCCGACGAGGGGAGTAGCGCCAAAATCGACATTGCCATTTCGAATGAGGGTTAGTGTGGCCGCAATTCGACGCTATTGGCCTTCGGGAGCTATCCCACAGTGCACCATTGTGACCGCTCTGGACAGCAATCTGAACTCGGATGCACTGGCCAGGTAGACAGGAGAAGCCCCACGAACTTTTGAATTTCATTTCCTGTTTGCCCAGCGTGGGAGCGCTGATCAGCACAGCCAGAATCAAAAAAGAGCTCCAGCATGGACCGTACGGGAGATACTGAATCTGATCTCTGTATGGGGAGATGAATCTGTTCTATCAGAACTCCGTTCCAAAAGACGAAATGCCAAAACATTTGAAAAAATCTCCAAGGCCATGATGGACAGAGGCCACAACAGGGACTCAACACAGTGCTGCGGGAAACTTAAGGAGCTGAGACAAGCGTACCAGAAAGCCAAAGAATCAAATGGACGTTCACGGAGGGAGGAGCGACTGACGACTGTAGCTATCCCACAGTTCCCGCACTCTCCGAAAACCATTTGAATTCTGGGTTGAACTCCCAATGCCTGAAGGGTCAAAAACATTGTCGCGGGTGGTTCAGGGTATATGTCGTCAGTCCCCCCCGTGAAAGCAAAGGGAAAAAAATAGTTTCTCGTCTTTTTTCACTGTCACCGTATGTCTACTAGATGCTGCTGGCAGACGTGGTGCTGTAGCGCTACACAGCAGCATCCCCTTGCCTTGCGGATGGCAGACAGTGCAGTATGACTGGTAACCGTCATCGTCGTCCCGTGGGTGCTCCTGGCTGGCCTCGGTGAGGTCGGTCGGGGGCACCTGGGCAGACATGGGTGCTCCTGGCTGGCCTTGGTGAGGTCGGTCGGGGGCGCCTGGACAAAAGTGGGAATGACTCCAGGTCATTCTCTTCTTTAAATTTTGTGTAATGGAGATTCAGTCCTGCCTGGAATATCATGCCATCTGGAGGCTTCTGCCTCAGGCTGCTCTCACAGTCGGCAGCACCGCACGGTCGCACCTACCCCAGCCTACCCCTTGCTCCCAGGGCTCACAATCAGATACGTAGACCTCTACATTTTGCTGCAAATAAAAAAATAAAGCTGCCATTTAGAACTGTCCCCCAACATACATATCCTGGGACATTTTGTATTTTACCAGTGTCAACCAAAGGCCCACACACAAATGGAGAGTCAGTCCTGCCTGTGCTTCTATCCTAGTGCTTATCACAGATTCCCATTTTCAGCTATATGCTGAGCAAGTGCAGAATGGTGGTTCACTTTACTTCGCTGTAAGCCAACCGCCCTCCCCTCACGCCTTTGATCTCTGCTTGCAGAGGCAATAAAGTCAGTGTTGTTTCAAATTCATGCATTCTTTATTACTTCATCACACAAATGGGGGGATAACTGCCAAGGTAGCCTGGGAGGGGTGGGGGAGGAGGGAAGCAACGGGTGGGGTTGTTGTAGGGGCACCCCCTAGAATGGCATGCAGCTCATCATTGCTGCGGGATGTCTGGGGCTCTGACCCGGAGTGGCCGTTTGCCTCTCTGGTTCTTTAGTAGGCTTGCCTGCTATTCTAGGCAGGACTGACTCTCCATTAGACAAAACTTAAAGATGAGAATGACATGGGGAGTCATTCCCATTTTTGTCCATGTGCCCCCGACCGACCTCACCAAGGCCAGCCAGGAGCACCCATGATAGCAGCAGATGGTACAGTATGACTGGTAACCGTCTTTGCCAAATTGCAAAGGCAAGGGCATGCTGCTGTGTAGTGCTGCAGTACTGCGTCTGTCAGCAGCATCCAGTAGACATACGGTGACAGTGAAAAAAGGCTGAACGGGCTCCATGGTTGCCGTGCTATGGCGTCTGCCCGGGCAATCCAGGGAAAAGGGCGCGAAATGATTGTCTACCGTTGCTTTCATGGAGGGAGGATTGACTGACGACATTTACCCATAATCACCCGCGACAAATTTTTGGCCCCATCAGGTATTGGGAGCTCAACCCATAATTCCAATGGGCGGGGGAGACTGCGGGAACTATGGGATAGCTCCCCACAGTGCAACACTCCGGAAGTCGACGGTAGCCTTGGTACCGCCGAATTAATGTGCTTAGTGTGGCCGCATGCACTCGACTTTATACAATCTGTTGCCAAAAATCGAATTCTGTAAAATCGGAGTAATCCCGTAGTGTAGACATACCCTGAGTGGTGCAGGCAGACAGGGTCCAGGGCAGGATTCCTCTCTGGGTGGTGGTGGGTCGGGCTGCCGCGCCACCAGTGACCGGCCACGTCGCTCTGGGCTCCCCGGGGCTGCAGTGGCAGAGCCAGAGGCTGGAGCCCTCAGCTGGCCGGCTGAGGAGTGAGTGAGTGAGGGAGCAGGGTTGGGGTCAGGGAGAAGCCCACTGGCTCAGCGTGGGGGAGGGGCCAGAGAAGCGAGGGGGATGGTGCCCCAAATTTTCAAGTGCCCTATACAGCCGCATATGCTACGTATGCCTAAGGATGGCCCTGGATGTAAATATCCCCACACCATCACTCGATGTACTTGAAGGGATCATTCCTTTTAATCTATTTCGTATAAAAGGAAATCAGGTATCTTAGCAAGTAAAGTCTAAAGCTGCTACAACTAATAGAAAATTCATAAATCTTGCTATAGTTAATAATTCAAACTTACAAATGTAGCTATACATGAAATAGAAACATCAAGGAAAACAAATAAAATGACATGTTCTCTTTGGGATAGCTACCGTTCCATGGAATAGTACATGTGTAGAACAGTAATTGTAGCCCCTGTTTATACTCTTGCTTTTGCACAGTGCAGAAATAGTTGCACATGTGTGCACCCATTTTAATGTCATGGATGTAAAATTCTACATGCCGTTGTCTGTCCATAGACATGAGCAGTCATTCCTATTGCCATTTTGGACAGTGTGGAAATAAAACACAACATATTGGAAACTGGATAACGGCAGAAGGAGCACTTTCTACTGCATTAACTGAAACTGCATTGTTGTTACCTAGCATCCCATAATCCCTGCATAAGGTCAAGGCCATTGAAAATATACACTGGAAGCCACTAAGCTGTGATCCTGAAACCACAACTCCCAGTGTCAGGAAGGAACAGTTCAGTTGTGAAGGAGCCCCTATATCTGTGTCCAAGAATAAAGTTCATCCACACACAGTGTATCCTCCATCCACGGCCTTTTGTACCCCTGTTCCCAAACCTATGGCAAAGCAGTGATTCATGCTTAGAAGAATGCTTAAAACAATCTTAAAATCAAGTGGGTCGGTTTTTTTTTTTTTTTTTTAAGAAGAAAGTTAAAATGGGAGCCATTACGGGAGACCTGTTTATCAAAGCTCATATCTTGCTGACAATGAGAAACAGCCACACCATTCTGGGATGTAAGACCATCAATGGGGGGTTGGGAATCTGACCTGGAAGTAAAGAAGAGGGACTTAGCTGTTGGGGCCGTAGATGCTTAGACAATTGGGCCTTTCCACATGGCTGAAAGACATTTTCCCCATTATTGGGTTAGCTGTTGGACAGACAGAGAAACCTAAAGGAGATTCAGAGCAAATCGACGATGGGAAGACCTCTGTATGGACAGGACAATCCTGCCCAGGGAAGTTAAGGAGGCATCAGGAGAAGTTACTGTAAGAAACTGTTTTAGTCTTACTGTAATAAAGTTCTGTTCAGCTCCTGGGATAAGTAATGGGTGACCCTCCTCTCACCCCCTCCTGTTAGGGGGAGGGCAAAGAGGGGCCCCTGCTACCAAACTGGGGTGGGCAGGAAGAACCCTCCCATCCCACTCTTTCTGTCTCTCTGGCAGAGAAGTCCACCTCCCTACTATCACCACTTCAGGTGTGTGGGATCCTGGGGGCCAAGCCATGGCACCGTGTGTCATGTGCGTAGCACTTGAATTGCCAGTATTCAGCCTTGCTGAGTATGGCATCCCCGTACCATATAGCTCTGCAACCAAATTCATAGTGACTCTTCGTAGCAGAACCTTCTTTTTTTTTTTTTTTAAAACAGTAAAATAGTCCAGGGAAGCTATGAAATTGTCACTATTAACCTGTGTCTCAGACTGATGACTTGAGCAAACCGTTTCTTCAGATTAGAGGGAACCCTAATGGCTGTGTATGAAAAGGAACACTCACCGGCAGTGCTATCTATGGGTACTAGGCGGGTGGCTGGTTGTCTTCCTCCTGGGTGTTCACCTTTCTCATTATAGACTCCCTGTGTGTGTGTGTGTGTGTGTGTGTGTGTGTGTGTGTGCACGTGCGCACATGCTGTCCTTTTAGTGACTCCGTCTGGGTCTCACATTCAAGTCCATCACTTTCAGGGTACACATAAGGAGTCCGCTGATACGGAAATCTTCAGATGTCCACAAGGGCTTCTGGGCTTCCCCCTGGGGTTGGGTCTTAGGCATTGGACCCTTGCACCTTCAGGATCTTTTCCAATTAGGTTCTCCACCAAGGTGGGTAGAGTCTGGGATCTAACCTAGTGTCTGTGCCAAAGAGACAGAAGCTGAATGCCAGAGCGGAGGGTCAACCAGACTTGTAGGTTAGAGGCAGAGCTGAAGATCAGTATTGGAGAGAGAGGAGCTGAGGAGAAAACGGGACTGGAGCAGATCAGAGAAGAAGCAGGAGCAGGGCTGGTGCCAGGATTGGAACAAGGGGCAAGCGCAAATGCAAGCATGATAAGCATTGAGCAGCCAGAGGACTGCTGCTGCTGACCTTAAAAGCCAACCAACTGCCCTTCTTGACCAATCAGGTGCTGCAGGCCAGCTGTGCTTGTTGGGTTGCTAGGAGACTGACTCAGCTGCAGGCCCTGATCCCTGACAAGTCCTCAAATTCCACACAAGAGATATGACCGTAATTAAAGCAGATACAGTTATTCTAAAAACAACATACACACTTATAATGAAATGTACATTACATTTTGCCAAGCTCAATACACCAGTGCCTGTTTCCGTTAAAAACTGATACCAGCATAATGAACTCCTGTTGCTGTTAAGAGCTGATATAAAGAGCAGACAGAGGAAGCCATTTGCAGGGCACAACAATAAGTTAGTTCTACAAAAACTAGGAACTATGCTACATATTCTTGAGCACTATCTACTGGCACTTTATCTATTATAGAGCACTCATCAAACAATCACATTAAAAATTCTTCCCAACATTTCCCCCCCCCACACTCTTGGGGCCCAATGCTGCAGTTCCAAGCAAGGGACAACTCCCATCCAAACCAGTGGGAGTGTAGTCTGAGTTAGGAGTGTAAGATAGGGTGCCAGCAGTGGAATAACTAAATTTATGACAACTTCCGTTATCTCCAGCATGAACATTTTATGGAGCCTAGAACGTCTTGTTTTCATGCTTTAGAACATTAATTACATTAGAATTATCACCTAAATAGGTGCAGATAATTATGCTTCTATCTTGACCCTCTGTACCTAAAGGAAAATAATTATGTTGAGCTACAGGTACAGTGTGATGATTGATTACAATTAATTATAATGTAATTATTTTACCTTTCACCTTCATTAGCTACCTTTACATCTTTTTCTAACTGGGAGAGCAGGTACACAGCTGTCTTCGCAACGGAGGTTGCTACTGCTTTTGGAATAGTAACTGCTGATGAAAGGAAGGTGCAGCTTCCACCTTCTGGAATATGAGCACATAACCCGTTCTTTTATTTTACAATAGCTTTCAAAACCTTAGTTCTTTACATACTGATAATAAGCTCAGATATATTCCAGCTGTTTATTTTTTTCCAAGAGATGATAGAAAAATCAAGCTATCCTATTTACACAGTTTAAACTCACCAAAACAAAAGGAGCCCTACAAAACAGTGTTACTTAACAATCCCATTGTCCATTCAACAGATGTCATTCCCAGGTAGGATACTATTGTCAGCAAGTCTTGTCCTTTCACCATAATACATTTGACACAATAAAATACAGTGTTCCAGAACTGAAAATCTTTCTGTGCTGAAATTTCTTGTCAGATTCATCAACTGGTGTAAATTAGCACAGCTTCATTGAAGCCTTGGGGATATGTGAATTTATGCAGTGAAGAATCTGGCCCCTAATGTCTGCAAAACTGAACTGTATTCATATTAAACAAAGCATTTCCTTTTATTTGCTTATTTGATATTCCCCCCTTATCTGGACACACATTTTTTTAAAAATACTACAATTTTGGGGTGGAGGGTAAATGTGCTGAAGACTTTCTGACCCATTTATTTCTAAAACAAGCATCAAATTGTGTGAACATATGTACTGGCATTCCTTTGCTGTGGAGCTGTCTGAAAAACTGGGAACTTTTTGGCCAAAATTTTAGTGAACAATTTGTCTCTTTTTCCTTTGAAAAAATGTCAGATGTTGACATTTTCCTACCAGTTTTACTTCGTTTGTAGATGTCCTGATCCCATTAAAGTCAATGGGAGTGGTTTCATTGACTCCAATGGGATTTAGGTCAGGCCTTTGATAACAAAAACAAGGGACCCAACCTTACTCACACAAGGAGCCCTGTTAATTCATTGGGCCTCCTCATCTGGGCATTGGCTACTTGAATGATTAAGGGTTTATTGCATAAGCCTGTTTTTTATGTGAAAGGAAACAAAATGCTAAAGGTGAAATTGAAGTCAATGGCAAAACTCCCATTTATTTTGAGGTCAGGATTTCACCCTAAGTTTCCTTTTCTATGCAAAGAATGCAAAAGGGATAGTTCTGAAGGAGCAATATTTTACATTACATTGGATGTGCACTTGTTAGGTGTAGTAATATTTGTCCCATTGAAAGAATGTTGAAAATATCTTTCTTCAGACCAGCAAAATGCATTAGTTTGAATATAGTTTAATAGTGATTTACAATTAAATTGTAAGGATGGAAGTACCTCAGAATAATGAAGTAGGTACAGCTGCCTCCTGAATTCATTCAGTTTTAAGGCAAAGCATATCCAACTTCTTTTTCCCTAATCATTTATTCAGATTGCTTGGAAAAGCTTTAATTATGTTTTAAATATTAACTGTGTTACATGGAGTTTACTTCATATGGAGTGGAACATCTCATTAAGTTTGCATTTGCCCTTAGTTACCCATAAACAAACATTTATAGTCACCTTTCTACATAAATCAGATTAGACTATTAGGAAAAAAAATCTAATAAACTATATAATAAATTATCCTAATCTGCTGTAAAACTGATTTTAGTAATTAATTTAGTCAATTGTATTATTTAACCAGTTGGACCATAGCCTAAATAATTTAATCACCTGTGGTGTTTAATTGAGTAAAATCTGTAAAAACCATAAAAATCATTCAGGAGAGCATGGTGCTTTTATTTTGTCCATCAACATTATAAAAACCTCTTCCTTAGCAAGGAGAATTGTCTCAAGGTACAACTGTAAATCATTTTCTTATGAAAGCTATAGGGTCTGGGAGTTAGTTGGTAAGAAGAGATTAGTATGAGACTTAATCAGTTTGAGCTCATTGCCATTTTACTTAATTCGCAGCCAGAGACCCACTAAACAGTGCCAGGTTTCTAGTTAATTGTTGATGTGTAAGTGACTGAAGAATGGAAAGAGGCTGTGAGATAGTGGGGCAGTGTTCTCCAGATTCATTCCCAGAGGAGCTAACTGCCTGTCAAATATACAGAAAAGAACTCAGTGCACCCGCAAAAGCATCCAAAACATTGGGATTGTTCCCAGAGTTGTGTCTCTAAAAATCAAACTTTAAACTCTGGATATATACAACAATTTAATCTGGCAGCATAGTCAGAAAACAAGGCATAGTTCCTTCAGGATTTATAGCTTAAAAATGAGGGGTAATATTAAGATGTTATACTTATGTATGTAGACCTCCTCTCCTATTTTTTCTGCATGGCAGAGATGGTTTATGGTCTAAAGAGCTAAAATAGGTATTTCATGAACTGGCACTTGGACTTACCTGACAGTTGCTGAGCACCCTAAATACCCATTGAAAACTATGGGCACTGAGCGTGCTCAATTCAATCCCTCGCAGGAGGCTTTCAGGACCAGGTCATAAAATTTGATGCATTTTTCAACAATATACTACAGGCCTGGCTCTGATCTCACATACAGTTTGACTTAATAAATGGAATTACGCCTGACTTTCACTGGCATGAGACAGAGCCAGACTCACTGTCTTTCTCACTGGGTAAGTTGATAGCAATCAGCTATTTTCAAAATTTAGCCCTATGAAGTCGTTGACTTCATTGGGAGTTTTGCTCATTAAGAGGTCAGTAAGGAGTTCAGGATTTGGCCCATTGATTACGAGACCTGTTCCTTCTTCACTTGGTTCTCAAGCTGTTGATCCTAATGCTGCCTTGGAAGTTGCTGCCATTGTTGGCGTCAGTGCATATCTCTGGGTGAAAGAGCAAAGGGTAAATGTTGAGTCTGTATGTGCCCGAGTGATTAAAACCAATCCCTCAAAGATTGGATGATTAGTGCAAATGGATAATAAACACCACCGAGAATGCTAGAATCAGTCCTGCATGGGTCACGATCCTGCATACTATTAATTACTAGAGATAAATTGGAGACATAAGGGAACTTTTCCTTGCACATTCACTATGTAGCTTCAGGCAGAAAGGAGTGGAAAAATAGAATGTTTCTAACAGCATATGTTCAATTCACTACAGACATGGTTCATTCTTATGGAAGAATTTCCCATATCAAAATTATTAATAGGTCTGTGGGCTCTTTAATCAGAAATTCTGATAGCATAACCAAAACACCCCGACACAGCTTATTTGTCTAACGTAAAAAATCATTGTTTTGTGTATTTCACTGGGTGAAAAGAGCTAATTTGGGTTGGAGTCCTCGGTCTTCTTCCCATATTGTGGACTTGTGGCTCCATTTCCCATCGTAGAACAATGGGGTAGCTGATTGTGCACTGAGAACTTTCAACAAGAAAATGTCAATTCAATGTATAATTTAGATGAGACATGGTCCGCCATTTATCAGTTTAAATGTACACATCAGGCCTGCAACTGACAATAAATAGCTTTCTATGTAAAAAGCTAAAAATGCTTGTTAAATGTTAATGTGACAGATTTTGGACCTGATGTAGAGAGCTACAAGGAACTACTGAGCACCTGTTACTTCTGTTGAGGCCAGCTGGAAGTTGTGGGTGCTCTACAGCTCCCAGGATCAAGATTTTACTTTGTAATATATAGGAGAACACCAGGTTAAACATTTAGTTAATACTTTCAAAGTCAGACACAGAGTAGAGATTATATTTGCAGTATTATAATGTACGAATATGAAACTCACACTAGTAGCTTTGAAACATAAAACCTCGGTTGTGTGGCCTAGCTAATCCATTCCAATTTCTTATGCTCAGTTGTCTGATCTGTGCATAACATATTCAAATACTGTGAAATAAGAACTGAAAAATGGGGTTAGAGAGACTTTTGGATTGGAAACACTTAGAAAAATGGAGTCCGTGCAGGACTGACTCCTATGATTTTGAAGTCGCTCGTAATAGTGTGTCTGGACTGAAGACAGGGCCTGCTGCTGGCAATCTCACCACAAGAATGTTTTCTTCTGATTATTTTGTTGCTCATTCTTTCTGTTGAATTGTAAATGTGTTCACTTAAAAGTGGTTTCCTATGGGTTAGCCCATACTTTTTTTTTCTTTTTTAAACTGTGGTTATAATATTTAATGCTTAGACATGGTAATAATACACAGTTTAGTAGATGATTAGCGATTGTATTTTCCGAGTGATTTGGCTCTGGTTAATCTTCCTATTGCACTATCCAACAGCCCTGCTCCTCACCCCAAGAGCCATAGGGTATGTCTACACAGCATTTTGGAGTAGGGTGACCAGACGTCCCGATAAAATCGGGACTGTCCCGATATCGAGCAGTTTGTCCCACGTCCCGACCGAAGTACCATTTGTCCCGATATTTTGTTTCGGGTGCTTCCCCCCCCCCTTGTTGCTTAGGCAGCGATGAGAGGCAGGGGGAGCGCCTTTTCAATTGTTACACTCACCCGTCCGAGTCTTCGGCAGCATTTCAGCGGCGGGTCCTCTGCCGAAGTGCCGCCGAAGACTCGGACGGGTGAGTGTAACAATTGAAAAGGCGCTGCCCCTATGGCGGTCCCGATATTTTGGAATTCTCATCTGGTCACCCTATTTTGGAGTCCATGGGAGCGAGCCCTTGGCTCCAGCCCCTGGGTCGACAGACTCGGGTTAGCAGGGCTTGTGCTAACAATCTAAAAATAGCTGTGTAGACAGTGCTTTGAAGTTGCAGCTTGGGCTGCACCTCATGCTCTGAAGCCTAGGGAAGAG